>NW_008343385.1:2606076-2609636 GCF_000622305.1 Nannospalax galili | reverse complement strand
GCAAAACCTTACATTGATAGCATTGAACTGGAAGGTTATGGTTAGTGGCAGGTATAGAGAAGGCAAAATAAGACTTATCATCATGAAGAGGAATAGATAATAAATAGTCCATAATATCTATTATAATAATTGTGCGTTCTTTGGGAATAGGAATAGGGTGAGTCAGTCCTGGTTGAGGGGTCCCTAAAGGCTTCATATGCTCATTAATAGCCCTTAAATCATGTAAAAGTCTCCACTTTCCTGATTTCTTTTGTATAACAAAAATGGGAGAATTATGAGGACTGAGGGCTCAATATGACCCAAAGATACTGTTCCTGGACCAAGGAGGTCAAATGAGCTAATTTATGTGAAGGAAGCAGGCCACTACTCCACCCATATGGGAGCTTTAGTGTCCCACATTAGTTTGATGGGGGGAGGCTTGGGCAGCAGAGCAGTGGTCGTTAGAATTGGGGTTGAGGGTGGGGGGCATTACCTAACCGCTCGTCTACAATGCAGTTGTCATAAAAAGCTTTGTCATTGGTAGTTAGAACAACCTCCATATTGCGGAGGATATCTCTCCCCCACAGGTTATGGGGAAGCCCTGCAGCTAGGAGTGGTTTAATAGCTCCTGTATTGCCATCCAGGTCAGTCCAGACCATGGGACATTGGACCTGTAAAGTATTTTGTAAGCCCCCAACACCTTGTATAGGGGGTCCAGGCTTATGGTGCCAATGAGACAAGTATTCTTCCTGCCTGGTTACAGTAATATCAGCCCCTGTATCAATTAGGCCTTTAAATGTATGGCTGTCTAGAGAAAGTTGTATCCTAGGCTTATGCAAATCAATAGGTATCATCCATTGGACGTGGGGGGTGTATTCCCTTACTTCCTCCCTTTGGGGTGGGGCTGAGAGGTGCCCCATTGTCCGTTTAAAGGCACCTTTTGTATGGGCTTACCATCTGCATCCACCTTAGACCTGCATGCTCTTCCCCAATGGAAGCCTTGTGGCATCTCAGGAATTTTGAAAGGGGAACCTGGCTCCTTTTGGCCTCTTTCATAATCTTATTAGGAGAGGTACATGACCAATGGCCCTGTCCCTTGCAGGCCCAACATTTGCCTTTGTCCATCTCGGCCTCCAACTGATGAGCAGCCAGGCCTCAGCAAAGGCTGCAGCATGGGCCCGAGTGGTCCCCACATCTTGGCAGGCCAGAATCCATTCAGAGACATCCTTGTGTCTAACGGGTCCTATGGCAAGGTGATACTCTGTAGGGCAGCCTTCATATACAAGATCCTTGAGCAAGGCATTGGCAGCTCCCTGATGACTGATCTTTCTATTTATACTTTGTTGGCATCTCTCAACAAAATCAGAGAAAGACTCGCCTGGTTTTTGTATCAATTTGGTTAACTTGGTATCACCGTGAGTCGGCATACTTCGAAAACCACGAAGCGCTCAAAGCCGTACTTGTTCAAAGTAGCGAGGAAGTTCCTGTGCCTGAGCTTGGGGGGGGCTCTCAAAATTGCTGCGTCCTACTAAAGCATCAATTCCAATGTTTTAGACATTGGCATTCTCATAGGGCTCTGCATGTTGCTCACATTCATCTTGGTAAGCAGCCTTCCATAAAAGGAAATTGCCTCCCTGTAAGCAGGCATGGGCGATATTCTGCCAATCATAGGGGGTATTGGCTGAATGACTGATTGTATCTAATAACTGATCAAACCAGGGGGAGTGAATGCCATCCTCAACTGCTGCCTTATGCAGCTTCCTTAAGGTATCATGAGACTATGGATTCCAGACATTGGGGTTCTGTTGTCCCTGATTGTCGGTAACTGGGAAGAACTGTGGAAAATCTCCCATTGTATCATAGAAGAGGGGCCTAGGCATGAGGGGCTTCCAGTCCTCCTCCAGAAGGGAGGGGTAGATGGACTGGGGGGGGAACTTCCTTAAAGCTAATACAAGATGACGGAAAGTAGCCATCGCCGTGTAATGGTGAGGCAGAGGCTGCCTTAACTTCCTGGTTTTCATCAAAGCCAATACAAGATGGTGGCAGGTAGCCACTGCCCCATAATGGTGGGGCAGGGGCAATCCTGACTTCCTGTTTTTCATCAGGGGAGCTCTCAAACCCCAATTCCTCATTTTTTATATCATCATTAACAGTCATAGTTTCATCAGAACAAGAATCCATTAGTTTTGTTTTAACTGGAAATGCCTGGGACAGGCCGTCCCCAGCGACCTGTTGATGTATTTGATCATCTATCGCCTTTAATAGGAGATTGTCCTGTTCAGGGGCTTTGGGGGGAATTCCCAAAAGTGAGGCCAGAATGGTGACAATGGGGTAGAAAAGCCCAGACTGTGGGCGTCCCTCCCTGACTTCTCTATGCTGGGCCAAGAATAAAATGAAAGCCCATTGTTCAGGATCCCAGGAACAAGAATCTCTAAACCAGGGGGCAAGAGCTAGTACTTCATCTAAAACCTTAGTTACATCCTTTTCTGTTACCCTAATTTGCCTACTCCTGAGGAGAGAAACCAGTGCAGCAGCACAGGGGCTGGCAGCAGCTGAATGACTATTCCCCATACCAGAGATCACTCACGCTGTAAGATGTACCCAAAGGGATTCAGGAACTGTTCAAGGAGATGATCCGCGAAGACAGGAGTGGCACACCCAACCGAAGATCACGAGCCAGAAGAAAAAGCAGAACAAAAATGAAGGCAACGAGCAACCATGGGAAGAGCACCTAGAAAGGGAGCATCAGGAGCCCAAGGTGTTACAGCTCAGAGTATTACAGCTCTGTGGGGAGGGGTCCCAGCCCCACGTTTTGGTGCCAGGTGTGGTTGCTGGCTGTGGCTGCTCTCCTCTGGCTATGGCCGCTCCCCTGCTCTCTCAGTTCCTCCAATCAGTGGTCCAGAACCCAGGGATGGTGAGGAGTCTGCGACAGCTTCGCCGCATTCAGACGCAAGAGACCAGGTTCAGTGACACAGATCTGCTTTATTGCAGGATGGCACAAGCTTACATAAGGGTAGTGGTCCAATCACAACACAGCAAGTAGGATACCTCATTGCATAACAGGTTTAGCATCCTATCACAGAATAGCAGGTAGGATGCCTCATTAGAATACTGGGTTTCAGATTACAGAGCCTGGATTCCTGGAAACCACATGACCCTGACTTTTGCAATATGTAAGTGTTGCAATTTGGATTCCAAGGGTGGTGATTAGAGAGTGGTGAGCTCTAGGCATCAGTCTCATGATCTGCCAATGGGAGCAAAAGTCACAAGGTGTTCCTCCTGGCTCCAGCGGTTGGGCCCTTGCCTCAGGCCTGCTGTATTGCTGTCAATAAGACTTTCACCCTAGGCTCAAGCCTGTCTCCCACACTAGGCATGACTTCGTTCAGTAGTTTTTGGGTCCAGATCAATTAGCAAGTTGAGTTAGAGTGTATGAAGGCTTGATGGGTCCAGAGGACCCGCTTTAATACTCACATTGGTGGGACACAATGAAAGCAGTCCTTAGAGGGAAGTTTATAGCTCTAAGTGCCTACATCAAAAAATTGGAAAGAACACAAATAAATGACTTAACATTGCAACTTAAG
>NW_008343385.1:2601608-2605267 GCF_000622305.1 Nannospalax galili | reverse complement strand
ACCCACAGCCAACATCATTCTAAATGGAGAAAAACTGGAAGAATTCCCATTGAAATCAGGAATCAGACAAGGCTGTCCACTATCTCCACTTCTCTTTAACATAGTGCTTGAAAATCTTGCAAGAGCAACAAGGAAAGAGCAGGAAATTAAAGGAGTAATAATTGGAAAACAAGAGATCAATTTATCCCTTTTTGCAGATGATATTAAATCTAAGAGACACCAACAATTCCACCAGAAAACTCCGAGAAATTATTAACAAGTTCAGTGAAGTGGCAGGTAACAAAATTAACCCAAAAGTCTGTACCTTTCTATATATATATAACAAGAAATCAGAGAAAGAGCACATGGAAACCCTCCCCTTCACAATAGCTTCAAGAAAATAAAAATAAAAATCATGGAATAAACCTGACCAAAGGCATTAAAGAGCTCTACAATGAATATTTTAAATATTTAAAGAAAGAGATTGAGGAAGACATCAGAAGATGGGAGGACCTCCTTCCCATGCTCATGGCTTGGAAGAATTAATATTGTGAAAATGATCATCCTACCAAAAGCCATTTATAGATTCAATGCAATGCCAATCAAAATCCCCATGACATTCTTCACAGAATTGGAAAAAAAATCCTAAGATTCATATGGAAGCAGAAAAGATCTCAGATAGCCAAAGCAACCCTGAACTCTAAGAGCAATGCTGGGGGGATAACTTTACCAGATTTTAAACTGTATTACAGAGCTATAGTCATAAAAACAACATGGTACTGGCACAAAAATAGATCCATAGATCAATGGAACAAAACTGGAGACCCAAATATGAATAAATGCAATTTCAGACACCTGATATTGACAAAGGGGTCAAGAACATTCAGTGGAGGAAAGACAGCATGTTCAGCAAATGGTGCTGGCAAAATTGGATCTCCACTTGTAGAAGAATGAAACTAAGCTCCTATCTTTCACCTGGTAAAAGATCAACTCCAAATGGATCAAAGACCTCAATGTGAAGCCTGAAACTCTGAAACTGTTAGAAGAAAACATTGGCAAAAACCTAAAAGATATGGATGTAGGAAAGGATATTCTAAACCGGACATTAATTGCTCAGGAAACAAGGTCAAGAATCAACAAATGGGACGTCATTAAACTAAAAAGCTTCTGTACATCAAAGGAAGCAACCAGGGAGGTGAACAGAAAACTCATAGAATGGGAGAAAATCTTCACCAGCGACACACCTGACAGAGATTTAATATCCAGAATATATAATGAACTCAAAAAACAGAGAATCCAGACAAGAAGTAACCCAATTAAAAGATGGGCTAAGGAGCTTAACAGAGAGTTCTCAAAAGAAGAAGTAAAGATGGCTATGAAGCATCTTAAAAGATGTTAACATCACTAATAATTAGGGAAGTGCCAATTAAAACCACTTCAAGGTTTCACCTTACCCCAGTCAGACTGGCTAAGATCAAGAGAACAAATGTTACCAAATGTTGGAGAGGATGTGGGGAAAGGGGAACACTCATCCACTGCTGCAAACTTGTCAACCCCTATGGAAAGCAGTGTGGAGAACTCTTTAAAAACTACAAATGAACCTACCATTTGACCTAGTTATACAACTCCTTGTCATATACCCAAAGAAGTCATCCTATTAGAGACACTTGTACATCCATGTTTTTTGCTGCTCTTTTCACAATAACTAAGAGATGGAAGCAACCTCAGTGTCTCTCAATTGACGAGTGGTTAATGAAAATGTGGTTCATTTATATGATGGAGTTTTACTCAGCAGTAAAGAAAGATGAAATCATGATGAAATTTTCAGGTAAATGGATGGAACTAGAAACTGTTATACCAAGTGAAGTAACACACTCAGAAAAAAATTCGACATATTTTCTTCCTCATAGTAGAACCAAACTCTGATAAGTTAGTATGTATCCAGACATAACTACAAGAACCAGGATAATCAAAAGGAACCTGGGAGGTAAAGGAAAAGAAAGAACCTGAAAGAGAACAGTAGGAAACAGGTATTAATAAGAAAGATATGGATAAATTTGGGATAGTTTAAGGGAGGGGGGAGAGAAGGGTATACAAAGAACCTAGGGGATAAAGGGAAAGGAGCTCAGGAAAGGCAGGACCATAGGAGAAGGGTATTATTAAGGGAGAAAGGGGTGAAATGGGGGCACCTTAAGTGCGAAATGCATGATGGAGGGTGAGACAATGTGAGGGATAAATAATGCTAAGTAGTTTTAAAAACCAGAGAGAACCATATTACTCCTACAACCTACTGACAAATTATACATAGCAGATCAAGTATGTCTAGGTAAGGTTTATCTGAGAACAACTGGTCTTTGCCCAGGATTTATCTACATGACACACAGTAATTAAAAGTACAAGACTAGTGGAACTAACCTTCTTGGATGTTTAACAGACACACTTTGAGGCCTATATTAATATGGTCAGAGGGGCATAAAGGACACTTTTGCTCCTTGCCCTCCTAGATCGACTAGTTCCAGGGGACTATGAGCATCTCTCAAAATGTCCTGTAATTATGGTGGGTCACCTGTCCTCTTCATCAAGGAGGCCGAGGAGACCCCACCAGATGGACTTGAACCAGTGTCCAATCTACAAAGATTAGGGTCAACACAGAGGAAACATTTACTCCATGCTTCCAAGTGAAGCCAATTATGGTTGAGCAGGACCTTTGACTTATCTTCACATAGACAGAACTGGTAAAAGAAAGGAGCCAGGGGCTCCTCCCAGGTCCATATGACCCCTGAGGAACAGATCCTCAAACGACATTAAGAGTAAAAATAAATTGGTTTATCTGGGCCAACTGTATGGCCTTAGAAACCCAAAAGGAATGTATAACCAAAGAATAAAGGGACCAGTATAATTTCTTAAGAGTCCATATGCATAGCCAAAGGCTACATAACAAGCAACAATGCCAGATAAGAGATACATTCTTTTGAGTTGTTGGCCAGGGTGGCCAAAGGGATTCCCAGATAGTAACCCAGCATAGAATTGGGAAATTGAACAGCAGACCCCAATCTTATCCAAAGGAATATAGACAACTGATTACTGCTAGATGAGGAACAGCTGACCCTCATAAAACAAAGACCTCTAGATAGGCTGAGTAGATTCACCAGATGGACAAGTAGTGGGGAATGGCTGGGGGTGCCGACAACACAACAGACAGTACCAGGAATATCAGAGTATAAGGGCTCTAGTGGGGGGATAGGGAGGCTATGGGAGGGTGCCATCTGGGAAGTGGGTGTATAGTTGAATAGGATGGTTTGGGATGTTCTGTGTGATGTATACACACACATAAAAAAATCAACAAATTTTAAAAAAATGTATTATATTTGAGGAAGAAGCATGGAAACTTATGTCATGTTAATTAGTAGAGGTGATAAACATTACCATTGAAATCTACCCAATGACTTTATAGACATACATAGGCACCAAGGATCTAAGTGCAACCTATTATGACTAGTAATAATCAGATACATACAGATTAGAGATGCATGCGCCAATATCTCAGTGTTAGTAGCAAAAATAGTCTTTCTTCAAGGAACAACATATTCTAAAATGAAATGGAGATCTTTTTAAAATGTTAAATCTCATTCAATTTTATGTCTTATAGGGCTTATACCAAGCTCAATATTGTATAACTA
>NW_008343385.1:2591830-2601070 GCF_000622305.1 Nannospalax galili | reverse complement strand
AGTAATCCCCCGGCATTGCTCTTAGTGTTCAGTGTTGCTTTGGCTATCCAAGGTCTTTTGTGCTTCCATATGAATCTTAAGATGGTTTTCTCCAGTTCTGTGAAAAATGTCATGGGGATTTTGATTGGCATTGCATTGAATCTACAAACAGCTTTTTAAGGATGGTCATTATCACAATATTAATTCTTCCAATCCATGAGCATGGGAAGTCTTCATTCTGGTGTCTTCCTCAAGCTCTTTCTTTAAAGATGTAAAATTTTCATTGTAGAGGTCTTTAATTTCTTTGGTCAGGTTTATTCCGAGGCATTTTATTTTATTTTATTTTATTTGCAGTTATTGTGAAGGGGAGTGTTTCCATGTACTCTTTCTCTGGTTGCTTGTTATTGGTATATAGAAAGGCTACAGACTTTTGTAGATTAATTTTGTAACCTGCTGCTTTACTGAAAGTGTTAATCGTTTCTAGGAGTTTTCTGGTGGAATTTTTGGCATCTCAGATATAATGTCATATCATCTGCAAAAAGAGATAATTTGATCTCTTCTTTTCCAATTATATTCCTTTAATTTCCTTCTCTCGTCTTATTGCTCTTGCAGGAGTTTCAACCACTGTGTTAAGAAGGAGTGCAGACAGTGGATATCCTTGTCTGGGTCCTGATTTTAATGGGAATGCTTCCAGTTTTCTCCATTTAGAATGATGTTACCTGTGGGTTTGTTGTATGTGGCTTTAATTATGTTGAGGTATGTTCCCTCCAGTCCAATTCCCTCTAGGACTTTGAACATAAATGGATGTTGAATTTTGTCAAAGGCTTTCTCTGCATTTATTGAGATGACCATGTGGCTCCTGTCTTTGAGTCCATTTATATGATTTACAATGTTTATTGACTTATGGGTATTGAACCATCCCTGCATCCTTGGAATAAAGCTGATTCATCATGGTGGATGATCTTTTCGATGTGTGTCTATATGTGGTTTGCAAGTATTTTGTTGAGAATTTTTGCATCTATGCTCATTAAGGATATGGGTCTATAGTTTTCTATTTTGGTTGTATCTTTACCTGGCTTTGGTATTGGAGTGATGCTGGCTTCACAGATGGAATTTGGAAGTTCTCCCTCCATGTCTATCTTTTTGAATAAATTAGCTAGTATTGGATACAGATCTTCTTTACATGTCTGGTAGAATTCTGCTGTAAATCCATCTGGTACTGCGGTTTTTTTAGTTGGGAGGTTTTGTATTACTGTTTCAATTTCCTTGTGTGTTATGGGTCTGTTTAGGTTATTGATCTCTTTTTGGTTTAGTTTTGGTGGTTCCCATGCCTTTAGATATCCATCCATTTCTTTTAGGTTTTCAAAACTGCACTGAGGAGCTGGGGTGGTCCTGGAGAAAGGCCTGCACTGGTGTCTGTTGTGATGTTTCCCCTTTCATCTCTGATTTTGTTGATTTGGAGGTGCTCTTTCTTTCTTTTGGTTAATTGGGCTAGCGATCTATGAATCTTGTTTATTTTTTCAAAGAACCAGCTCTTGGATTCTTTGATTCTTTGTATTGTTTTCCTTTTTTCTATTTCATTAAATTTCTGCTCTGATTTTTGTTATTTTTTCTTGTCTGCTGGGTTTGGGTTTCATTTGTTATTGCCTTTCAAGTGTCTTGAGTTGCAATGTTATTTATTTGTGTTTTTTCTGATTTTTTTTTAATGTAGGCACTTAAAGCTATAAACTTCCCTCTAAAGAAAGCTTCCAACGTGTCCAGGAAGTTTTGTTGTGTTGTACTGTCCTTTTCATTTAGTTCCAGGAATACTTTTATTTCTTTCTTAATTTCTCCTTTGACCCATTCGTCATTCAGGAGTGTGTTGTTTAATCTCCATGTGTTCATGTAGTTACTATGGTTTCTTCCTGTGTTGATATTAAACTTTATTGCATTGTGGTCTGGTAGAATATATCTAATTATTTCAAACTTTTTGTTATTTGTTGAGGCTTGTTTTGTGCCCCAGTATGTGGTTGATTTTGGAGAAGGTTCCATGGGGCCCTGAATAGAAAGTATATTCTTTGCTGCTTCGATGGAATATTCGGTAGATTTCTATTAGGTCCATTTGATATATGGTATTGTTTAATTCAGATGTCTCTCTGCTAATTGTCTGTCCTGTTGACCTATCTAATGGAGACAATGGGGTATTGAAGTGCCCTGCTATTGATGAGTTGGGATTAATCTGGGTCTTAAAGTCCTGTAGTAATGTTTTTATGAAGTTGGATGCACCAGAGTTTGGTGAATATGTGTTCATAATTGTAATATCTTCTTGGTCAATTGTTCCTTTGATCAGAATGAAATGGCCCTTTTTATCTCTTCTTATTAGTTTTAGTTTGAAGTCTATTTTGTCAGATATTAGAATTGCAACTCCTGCTTTTTTCTTAGTACCATTCAGTCGATATATTTTTTTTTTGGTATATATTTTGATATATATTATTTGGTATATTTTTTTGGTATATTTTTGTCTATCCTTTCACCTTAAGGTAGTGCTTGTTCTTGAACATGAGATGGGTTTCTTGCAGACAACAAAAAGATGGGTTTTGTTTCTTAAACCATTCAACTACCCTGTGTCTTTTGACTGGGGAGTTCAGTCCATTGATATTTAAATTTATTAATGAAAGATGTGTATTGGTTCCTGTTGTTTTGATTTCTGTTCACCTTCTTGGTGTAACTGTGTGTTTCCTTCATTAAGTATCTTTCTGTTACCTCCTGGATATAGTTGTTCCTTTCTTCAGCTCTTTGTATTGCTTTAAGAACTCTCTGAAGGGCTGATTTTGTGGACATGAATTCTTTCTGTCTCAAAAAAGACCAAATAAATAAATGAATAACTAAACTTAAAAAAGAGAAATGGATGGGAGGAAGTTTTGAAAATTCAAAGAAGGGAGAGCAGCAGAAAACCTAGGAAGACATCAAGTGGCAGAGAAAGGCCAGTGGTCCCAGTTACAAAAATGTGTGTCAATTTTAAAAAATATTTTGTTTATTATTTTATTTTATGTGTATGAGTGTATTGTCTGCATGTATGTAAGTACACCCATGTTGTGTGTAAGAAGAGGGCTGTGGATCTCCTGGAACTAGAGTTATGGATGGTTGTTGGTTGCTATGTGGGCTCTGGGAACTGAACCTGGGTCTTCTGCAAGAGCAGCCAGTGCTCTTAACCACTAAGCCATCACTCCAGACCCTAGTCCCTTTATTTTATTATTCATTTATAGAATCTTGAAAATAATTTTTTACTTACAGGAAAGATGCACATACTGTACAAAGAACAACAGATTCCTCAGCTGTCAACATTTTGATATATTGATTTTTCATCCACCTATCATCTACGTTGTTCCTTATAAACCACTTGAATATGGTATCTTTCTACCCCAGTAGATGGAATACAGAAGGGATCGATTCAACAATTGATGGTTAGTAAACAGCATTTTACAGAATTTTATCTAAATGAAATTCATTATGAAAGACCATTGGGGAACAATAGTGTGTGAAGTACTTGTTCATAATGAAAAGCTAATAAATCAATTTTTAAGGTGGAAAATAAGTGCTGGGGGAGGAAAGTCATTTTTCTTCAGTGCTGTAGCTACCTGAAAGTTCCCATTGGGCAATAAATAACCCCTCACCCATGTTCATGAAGGCAGCCTGAATTAAATTAATGCATCATAAAAAGATGGAGGGGCATTAAAGTAGGAGGGAGACTTGTTAGGAAGAGGGAAGGTTCAGAGGGAATGTGAGAGGACAGACAAGAGAGGGCAATAGAGGAATGAATATAATTGTGGGAGGCCACCCCACAATGTGACTCAGTTCTGACCCGCAGAACTTCCACGAAGTACCTGGATTGGGGGGTGGGGATGAAAATGAGGCAAGGACAAGAGAAATGGAGACAAGAGAGGATTCTGATCAAGTCTCGTTTATTGAAGCTTAAGCAAGAAAGGCACACAGACTGCAAACCATTACATCAGTCAGAGCACAAGGGCTCTGACGCACATTAAGGGAGGAATCTCTGATTATAGAAGAATAGAACTGTATGCTGGAAAAGAGAACAAGGCTGTGGGCCAAGGCTATCTAGCAAGGCTATCTGGCCCCGGCTCTGAGCCAAGGTTGTGGGCCAAGGTTGTGAGCCCCGGCTGCAAGGCAAGGCCGTGGGCCCCAGCTGTCTGCCAAGTTTTTGGGCCAAGGCTGCAGTCAGAATGGAAAGTTGCCAGCTTAGGTCTGTCAGCAGTTTTGAGAGGCGGCTGAGACTCATTCTACCAACATGCTGAGCCTCAGGCTCCCAGGCTCCCAACAGGTCCCCCTTCTTTTTATTATTTTATAGAACTTAGGGATCGAAGGTTGCTATACCCTTAGGGAACTGCGCCTGTCTTAGGTTGGAGTATCCTTCCCCAAGTGCTTACCCATCATTGAATAAGGCAGTAGCATTAGACTACCCTCCTGTCTTAGGTTGCAATCAAGGGGGGATTCCCACGCACTCGTCTTTGACTGTCCAGTTCATCTCTCAAGGGGGATGGCTAGTGGCGCCATCATAGCAACGCATCCCTATCAACTCTCAATCCATGAGATCAAGGAGATGGTAATGGACCTGTATTGGTTTAACCACATGGAGAATCTCTATCTGCTGCTTAATAAAGACCAACAGCCTTTTTACTAACAATGGCCCTAGTGTAAGAAGAAGTAAGAGGATAATGAGGGATGGAATCATGGAGGGAATCCAAGAAAGGAAAGGGGAATCCAGCCCCCTAGAAGGACTTTGATAAAAATTATGCAGCTTGTAGCTGATGGTCTGCAGGGTCTGTATATTCTGCTCCACCAATCCTGACTCATTGATGTAGAAACAGCATTCCTCCTGTAAGAAAAGACAAGTACCCCCCTTTTCCGCAGTAATGAGATCAAGGGCTCTACGATTTTGAAGGGCAACTTGAGCCAAAGAAGTTAATTGGCATTGCAAGGATGCAAGGCTACTGGCTGTAGAATCTATAACTTGCTGTAATTGACTGTAAGTCCTATCCTGATTGCAAAAGGGACGAACACCCCTCTCAATGCGTGGGCGAAGCAGCCAAGCAAACTCCTCTGGTGAATACATATTTAGCTGGGGTACAATAGTAATTAATACACAAGGTCCTGGAGAGGAAATAGTGATCTGTTGATACAGAGATTTATTGCACCAGAAAGATGTAAGAGAAGGAGCATATAGAGGTGAACTAACATAGCGATTATTATGACATGTAAAAGAGGGAGAGATATAAACAGTGGTGATATAACAGAGAGAAATATTTTGAGCAGGATTACGAAGTAGCGGAATTGACGATGTAGGAGGAGAAGGTGCGGTGCCAGCGATAGCAATGCTAAGTGCAGAAGAATCATTAACAGGAACAGCAGCCAGCAAAGGCCGAACCAAGGAGGCACACAACAAACATGATGAAGCATTTATATGAGAAAGATTCATCAACCGTAAAGCATAGTTTAGATAATTAGGCCAAAGAGCAAGATTAAGCATAGAATTTGAACTTGACTGTATGGCAGACTGAAGCTTAGTTTCACTCATGATAATAACCTGTTTTACTTGTTTATCAATGGCAGCAGGGACCAACCGGCGGGAAATAGAGAAAGACCCTGCCGGGAGCCAGGCAAATCCATTATTTTCAAAAATTTTACCTCGAACTTCCTTCTGCCACCTGGCATCCCAAGGTTCGTTTATACAAATTATGAATTGACCCTTATCATTACTATCTGTGAGACACTTGCGCCCGTTATCATAAGTGAAACATATATTAGATCTCGATTTAGAGGATAAGATAGATGGAGTGAATGGAATGACAATGGCTGTTTGACAACCTTCCACTGGACATCGGGCAGTGCCGATGGTTTTCATGTTGTCATTAGAACTTCCTTCTTTAACCTGGAATTCCCACTGCAACACCGTCTGCGACCGAATGGAACCAATCAGGAGAAGCAGGATGTAACAAGCAGAGGCCATTGCAGTCTGAAAAGAAACAGAAAGAAGAAAAAACCATTTCTCAGGGAGTCTCATTTTCCCTGGAACATTGATTAGTATCTATTTGCTTTACTAAGCGTTCAGGTAACCAGCGAGCTGCATCCTGTTGCTGTGAATAAACGTAGACAGATCCTCTGCCCCATATTAGTACTGGATCCGGGCCATGCCACGAATTATCCAGAGGGTCTTTCCATTTGACCATGGCATAATGTCGTTTTGTTTCCAGATGCCAAAAGCGATCTGCAGCTGATTTACCATGAGCATCTAATTTTAGAGAATTCAAAATAAAAAGTACATGATTTAATAAATTCCTGGGGGATCCCCTACTGGGATACCACTCCCCCTTTTTTATTTTATTTAATGATTATAAGGAATACCAGTGGTATGCTGTATTTGCAAAGTATCGCAGAATTTCCTAAAAGCATGAGAAACATATCCAGGACCATTGTCCGTCTTAATCCTTTTAGGGATACCCAATAGAAAAACAATGAAGCAAATGAGCAATAACATGTTTAGTAGCTTCCCCTGTTTGCAAGGAAGCACAGAGAAAACCACTGAAAGTATCAGTGCAAACATGAACGTATTTAAGTTTGCCAAATTCATTATAATGAGAAACATCCATTTGCCAAAGCATATTAGGAACAAGTCCCCTAGGATTGACTCCTAAGTGGGGAACAGGAAGGAAAGAAGCACAAGTCTGACATCCTTTAACAACTTGTCTAGCCTGTTCTCTGGTAAGATTGAACATCAATCGCAAAGAAGCTGCATTGAGATGATGTAACTCATGAGCCTGTTGAGCTTGTGCAATATTGTAGCAAGTAGCAAGAGCAACAAGCCTGGTGGCTGTATCAGCAATCTGATTGCCTGCTGTTAAGGGCCCTGGAAGATTAGAATGTGCTCGAATATGTCCTAAAAAGAATGGAGCTGTCCTCTGGTGAATAAGGTGCTGGCACTGATGAAAAAGCTCTGCGGCCTCAGAAATATGCCCAATTATAGGAACCGTTTCTAAAAGAGGTAAGTAGCAAGAGCAACAAGCCTGGTGGCTGTATCAGCAATCTGATTGCCTGCTGTTAAGGGCCCTGGAAGATTAGAATGTGCTCGAATATGTCCTAAAAAGAATGGAGCTGTCCTCTGGTGAATAAGGTGCTGGCACTGATGAAAAAGCTCTGCGGCCTCAGAAATATGCCCAATTATAGGAACCGTTTCTAAAAGAGGTACAGAACGAGCTATGTATGCACTATCAGTATATGCATTAAGAGGCATATCTGGGAATGCAGAAAAAACTGATATAATGGCAGACAATTCCACGAGTTGTGCAGAGGTTTTATTAGTTTGAAATCGCACAACCTGATCATCCCAGGCATAAGCTGCCATCCCATTAGAGGAACCATCTGTAAAAACCAACAAAGCAGTAGATAAAGGTTGATGGCTGGTAATGTGTAGAAAAATGAAAGTATGCAAATTACAAAATTGAATGAGCTTATCAGGTGGATAATGATTATCTACAACCCCTGAAAAAGCAGCACAAGCTATTAGCCAAGTGTCTGAGTTCTGAAGTAACCAGTTAACATGATCTTTAATATAAGGCTGTACAATATGAAGAGGGTCCGCACCAAAATATCTACGACTGTGGTCCTGACCACTAATTATTAAATCAGCTACTGCATCATAATATGGAAGCAACACCCTTTTAGGGGAAGCAGGTAAATGTACCCACATAAGAGGATGAGCAGGCTCTTGCCAAAGAAGACCTGTGGGCGATAGCTGAGTATTAAAAATCACGAGCCATAAAGGTTTACAATAATTTACATTAGTAACAAATTGATTAGCAATTGCTTCCTCAACTCTACGTATAGCAACTCTGGCCTCCTCAGTAAGTTCTCTGGATGAAGTTGGATTCTCATCCCCTTTAAGGATGTCGAAGAGGGGCTTCAAGTCACCAGTAGTCAATTTTAAGTAATGACATAGCCAATTAATATCACCCAATAGCTTTTGGAAATCATTCAAGGTTTGCAATTTATCAAGTCTAAGAATTACCTTTTGATTAGTTATCCTTTGTCCATCAATCCAGAAACCTAAATAAGAATAAGGATCTTGCATTTGCACCTTCTCAGGAGCAATTTGCAAACCCACATCCAATAAAATATGGCAATTCTGGCCTCTTCAGTAAGTATTCTGGGTGAGCTTGGATTTGTATCCCCTTTAAGGATGTCAAAGAGGGGCTTTAAGTCCCCAGTGGTCAACTTGAAACAAGGACGTAGCCAATTAATATCACCTAATAGCCTTTGGAAGTCATTTAGGGTTTGTAGTTTATCAAGTTTAAGGACAAACTTTTGATTAGTTATTTTTTGTCCAGTAATTTGAAAACACAAATAAGAGTACGGATCCTGTGTTTGTACCTTTTTAGGGGCTATTTGTAAACTTGCATCAAATAAATTTGATTTTAACTGAGCATAACATTGTAACACCACTTCCCTTGATGCACCTGCTATCAGAATATCATCCATATAATGGATTATATACATGGATGGCCAAGTATTTCTGGTATTTTGAAGAGCTGCGGCTACAAACTTCTGACAAAGGGTAGGGCTATTGGCCATTCCTTGAGGCAAAACCTTCCACTGGTATCTCTTCATAGGTTCTCTAAAGTTAATAGAAGGAAGACTAAAGGCAAAGCGTTTACGATCATCAGGATATAAGGGAATAGTGAAAAAACAATCCTTAAGATCTAATTATCTTAAAATATCCTTGCGGTATAGCAACTGGCAAGGGCAAAGCTGGCTGTAACGCCCCCATAAGGACCATAGTGGAATTAATTGCTCTTAAATTTTGCAGTAATCTCCATTTTCCTGGCTTCTTTTTAATAACAAATATAGGCGTGTTCCACGGGGAACAGGTCTCTTCAATGTGCCCTGCCTCAAATTGTTCCTGCACCAAACAAGTGGCTGCTGCCAACTTCTCTGCTGTGAGCGGCCATTGATCTACCCAAACAGGGTTGTCTGATCACCAGGTTATACGATCCACACAGTTTGAGGGTGCAGGACCGTCAATGGCTGCCATCATAAATTTCCCAAGCCTCGCTTATCATTTTGGCCTTGGATTGGTATTGGAAATAATTCTCCATCCTCCCTTTTTCCTAATCCCCTGCCAGTGTTATAGCCCTGAGCAAGCATCTGTGCAGTAACAACATCGTTTGGACTACACATCACAATTCCCATTTGTGAAAGCGGATTTCTCCC
>NW_008343385.1:2572312-2591625 GCF_000622305.1 Nannospalax galili | reverse complement strand
CACAGGTTTACTGGTAAATAAGGAACCACAAAAGGTTTAATCAAGCCAGAATTATTTATAGAATCCTTTTAAGTGAGACATTTTGAACTCTGTCTTGGATTTTGACTCTGTCCTATACCTTTTAAATTAGTCAGAGTCTCCACCGTGGGCCAGGCTGCAGGCCAGGCCTCAGCAGAAATAATAGTAACATCAGCTCCAGTATCAATAAGACCATCAAATTTTTTTCCCATCAAGCCATAAAGTTAATGTAGGCTTTTTATGAGTAATGGCCTGAACCCAATAAGCATCAGAAGAACCAAAATTTTTATTGTCTCTACTTTTACTTTGAACAGGATGACCAGATTTAACCAGAGGTACCAAAATTATTTGAGCAAAGCGCTCTCCCTGGGGAATAGTGACTATATTGCCAACAGCTCGGGCTATGATTCTAATTTCTCCGGTATAATCTGCATCAATTATCCCAGGCACAACAGATAGGCCTTTTAAGGCAGCACTACCCCGTCCTAATATCAGCCCACAAGTACTGTTGGGTAGTGGTCCATAAATTCCAGTCCTTATGGCCTGAACTCCCATCTCTGGAGTTAATACTGTGTGGGAGGAGGAACTGAGGTCCAGTCCTTCGTTTCCTGGGGTTGCTCTGCAGAGGCTAGAAATGGATTGTTGCTGTTGGCGGGAACGAGGTTGACTGCCCCAAATGCTTTTTCGGGGCCTGGGGCTGGCCTGCTGTTGAAATTTACTGCCCCAAATGCTTGTTTCAGGGCCTGGGGCTGGCCCCTCCATCAGTTTCCCTGAAGAGGAAGTAGAGGTCTCCCTTCAACATCAGTTTTAGATCTGCAATCCTGGAGTCAATGTCTTCCCTTCCTACATCTGGGACATATTCCAGGACTCTTCCCATTATCAGTCTTCTGCTGAACATTATCTGCCTTACACTCCCGGGAAAAATGCCCATTCTTGCCACACTTGAAACATTTCTTAGCTTTATGCTTCTCAGCCAAAAACTCCTTCACTGTTTGTCCATTGAAAGCTGCTGCCATAGCAAGCCCTTGCTGATAAGACGGCCCTATGTCTGAACACAGGCGAATATAGCCAGTTATATCTGTCTTTTTTTCTATAAGGTCTAATGGCTGCCTGACAGGCAGGATTAGCATTTTCGTACGCCAACTGTTTCACATACTCTAATCCTGCATCAGCACTTCCAAATATCCTTCCTGCTGTGGTCATCAAGCGATGAACAAAATCTGCAAATGGCTCATCGGACCCCTGCTTAACAGAAGTGAGAGAAGTTCCCAGGTCCCCTTTAACTGGAAGCTTTCTCCATGCTTTCAGAGCAGCAGCTCGAATTTGCGCAAAAAGGCCTGCATCATACTGCATCTGTTTTTCATTAGTCTCATACTGACCTCTGCCTATCAGCATATCAAAATCCCATCCATTTCCAGATTATTGATTCCTTCTAGCTGAATCCTTACAATTGTCATAAAACTCTGACTTCCATAGCAAATAATCACCTCCATTAAGGACTTCCTTTACCAATTGATTCCAATCATTAGGAGTTAGCCAATTTTCAGATTCACCTTCTATAATAGCCACAGTAAACGGAGCTGTAGCTCCATACTGCGACACAGCAAGCTTTAACTCTTTGATCAGTGAGAACTGAAATCCTTTATGATGTCGCCATGCCTGTCTCTGGTCATCCACTGTTTCCGTTACAGGAAAAATCTCCATATGGGAGGAAAACCTATCAGGGCCATTGAAATTTTCCTTGTACGAATGTAGGCCAGGCCCCCCTAGAACAGGGCGAGCTCTGTTTCCATCCACTCTTCCTTTACCCATAACAGCTTCACTATCATTATCTAAGCTAAGCTTTTGTAACTTAAGCATCAGTGCCTCACGCATCTCTTCTTGCTTAATGCATTTGAGTATCAATGACTGATGCACCTCCTCCAACTTAATGTCCTCCTGCAACTGCTCCATCTGTCCTCTCAATCCTGGTCTAGGGTCTATCACCACCATGACAGTTGGAACAGGCGGTATACTATAGAAAGGAGAGGGAGGCCACAAAACCTGCCTCTTGTGGCCATTTTGTGATCCATCCTCAGCTTTACTAATCACCCCCTCTCTTGTAGCCTCTGCGCCATCTGTGTCTAAGACTGGACAAGCAGCTTCTGACAAAAGAGCTTCTGGCAAAAGAGGATAAATATGAACATGCTCCTTTTTAAGCTCCTGGGCATCATCCTCTTGATCTCCCTTCCCTTTCACTGACTCTGAGGACTCCTTCATCAAGGACTCCTTCCTTAAAATTTTAGCATCTCATCCTCACTATCAAGAGAAATCAAGTCAGGAGGCTCCCAAAACTCATCCTTAGGCAGCTCTCCCTTAGTACTCGTGGGCAACTGCCACTACTGGCTCATGTTCATCTCTCTTATCTATTAACTCTCTTATTAAATTCCAATAAGAAAAAGCAGTAACTGGGACCTTTCCTGGTCCAAACACCTTATAAAATTCTTGTAATGCATCTCCCACTCTTCTCCATCTGTTTACATCTATAACCCCCTCCTGGGGAAACCATGGGCAGATGTCTTTCACAAAATCAAAGAAACGAAATAAATCCTCAGTTGTAACCTTTACTCTTCTTGCCTGTAAAGCTTCTCTTAACTGTATCACATATTTCTGATGCTGACTCAATTCTTGCCCCATGATTGAACGACCAACTTACCTGTCGGCTCGGTCACAGCAGGCTACTGCAACGTCTCCGAACTATTTGAGTGGGTGCGCACCCCTTCTTCTTTCGTCGTGTCCCTCACATCGTCCCCCAGTATCCAGGCCCCACGTTGGGTGCCACGCTGCGGGAGGCCACCCCACAATGTGACTCGGTTCCGACCCGCAGAACTTCCATGAAGTACCTGGATTTAGGCAAGCGACAAGAGAAATGGAGACAAGACAGGATTCTGATCAAGTCTCATTTATTGAAGCTCAAGCATGAGTTTTTATAGAGAATGAGAACAAAGGAACACAGACTGCAAACCATTACATCAGTCAGAGCACAAGGGCTCTGACGCACTTTAAGGGAGGAATCTCTGATTATAGAAGAATAGAACCGTATGCTGGAAAAGAGAACAAGGCCATGGGCCAAGGCTATCTAGCAAGGCTATCTGGCCCCGGCTCTGAGCCAAGGTTGTGGGCCAAGGTTGTGAGCCCCGGCTGCAAGCCAAGGCCATGGGCCCCGGCTGCCTGCCAAGGGTTTGGGCCAAGGCCGCGGGCAAAATGGAAAGTTGCCAGCTTAGGCCTGTCAGCAGTT
This sequence comes from Nannospalax galili, assembly GCF_000622305.1. NCBI lineage: Eukaryota > Metazoa > Chordata > Mammalia > Rodentia > Spalacidae > Nannospalax > Nannospalax galili. The sequence continues at coordinate 2,588,330 of NW_008343385.1, read as the reverse complement.
TTGAGAGGTAGCTGAGACTCAGTTGAACCTCAGGCTCCCAGGCTCCCAACGTATAACCACAATGCATTGTATACATCTGTGAAACTGGCAAGGAATAAATAAAAATATTTTAAATATTTTATTTATTATTTTTATTTTATGCATATAAGTGTATTGTCTGAATGTATAAAAGTGTACCCATATCATGCAATGCCTGCAGAGGTCAGAAGAGAGCATTGGATTCCCCTGGAACTGGAGTTACGGATGGTTGTTAGCCACAATGTGGGTGCTGGGAATTGATCCCGGGTCCTCTGCAAGAGCAGCTAGTGCTCTTAACCTCTGAGCCATCCCCCCAACCCCATAAAAATTTTTTTAAAAAACAATTTCTCCAAAAATGGAATGTATCTTACTGTTTCTTAAGAATTTCAGGTTTTCAAGGCTTCCAAGCTGAGAATCAGAACAAATGATTGGTTTTATTTTTTCCTGCTTATGGATGTACTTATGTGGTGAACCAAGGCCAGGTGCCTTGCCTTCTCTCCCAATCCAGAAAGGCATGTTCAGCTCTATGGTTTCAAGTTAGCTGGTTCACTTTACTTCTTTTTAAATATTTCACTTTACTCTAAGGTCATTTGAGGATCTGTTCCTTGGGGGTCACATATTTCTTCTTTGCAGACTGGAGACTGGTTCAAGACCATCTGGTGGGGTCTCCATGGCCTTTTTGGTCAAGAGGACAGGTGACTCACCACAGTTACAGGACATTTTGAGAGATGCTCCATGGTCCCCTGGAACTTAGTCGACCTCGGAGGGCAAGGAGCAAAATCTGTCCTTTAAGTTCCTCTGACCAAATTAGTATAGGCCTCAAAGTATGGCTGTTAAACATCCAAGAAAGTTAGTTTCACCAGTCTGTTACATGGTTTATCTGGGACATCTGTGTGGTCTTAAACACCCAAAAGGAAAGTATAACCAAAGATTAAAGGGATCAATATAATTCTTTAAGAGTCCATGTGTATAGCTAAAGGCTACATAATAATGCCAGACAGGAGATACCTTCCTTTGAGTTGTTGGCCAGATGGCCCAAGAGACTCCCAGACAATAACCCAAGATAGAACTGGGAAAATGAACAGCAGACCCCAATCTTATCTATCTAAAGGAATATTGGCAACTGATTGCTGCTGGATGAGCTGGAAGAGCTGATCTTCCTAAAACAAGGAATTGTAGATAGGCTGACTGGACTCCGTGGATGGATAAGCATTGGAGAACGACTGGGGGCACTGACAACACAGTGGAGAATAACAGGGATGACAGCATATATGGGCTGTAGTGGGGGGGGTCACTTGGGATGTGGGTATATAGATGAATAAGATTGTTTGGGATGTTCTATATGAAATACACACAAAGAATCAATCAATAAAAATGAGTTATATTTGAGGAAGAAGAATAAAAATTTGCTTCATGTTAATTAGTAGATGTGAAAAACATTACAGTTGAAATCTACCTGATGACTTTATATCCATGTTTAGGTGCCAAGGATCTCAGAAAGTAACCAAATGTGACTAGTAATAATCAGATATATAGAGATTAAAGATGCATGTACAAACATCTAAGTGTTAGTTGCATTAAAAATGAGTTTTTCTGTATGAAACAGTATTTTTTAATAATGAAATGGAGATCTTTTTTAAAGGTTAAAACCTCATTCAATTTTATGTCATATAAGGTTTATACTGAGTACAATATTGTATAATTCAACTGTATTAATTCAAATGTAAACCTAAAAATTTACAGCCAACTTTGAAAGAGATGTACTTTAGCTCTGGAAATTGTTATTGAATATGTCAATGCTGTTGTAATGAAATGCTTCTTCTAATTATGTGGTTATTAAATAAATAAAAATTAAAAAAAATTCACTTTGCCTTTCATTTTTTGCTTTAAAAATCTTCACTCCTGCATAAAATTAAAAAAAAAACTTTTATTAACTTTTGTGTATTTCATACAATATTTGGTCAGATTTAGACACCCTCCCCTATCTATACCCCCCATACTCCCCTGCTAGATTTTATGCATTCTGTCATATATGTTAAGGCCTATGGAGTCAAGTTAGCGTGAGCCCATCCACTGGAGCCTGGTCAGCCTATCTAGTGTCACTCTCTTAAAGACGATCAACTCTCCTTCTTCACCCAGCAGTGATTGGTTGCTAGTAGTTCCTCAGCTAAGGTTGGGGCTTCATACCCATTTTCTCAGTTCTATGCTGGGTTTTTGTCTGGTTTGAGTTTGCATGGGTCTTGTGAATGATGTGACCATTGTTTCAGATAGGAGTTAACATATATGACAGAATGCATGTAATCCTGTGGAGGGACTATGGGGAGCACAGATGGGGGGGGCTCTAAATTTGATTAAGATCTATTATATCACGGGGCTGGAGAGATGGCTTTGCAGTTAAAAACACTGGCTGCTTTTGCAGAGGACCTGAATTCAAATCCCACCACCCACATGGTAGCGAAGAACTATCTGTAACTCCAGCTCCAGGGGATCCGACACCCTCTTCTGGTCTCCACAGGCACTGCACGACATGGGTGCACTTCTATACATTCAGGCAATACACTCATACACATAAAAAAAGAGTTAATCTTCCTAAAGTGAGGGACTTTAGATAAGCTGACTAGACCTCAGTAGATGAACTTGCACTAAGGAATGCCTATGAATACTAACTTGACACAATAGGTCTTAACACAAATGAGAGAATGTATGAATTCCAGTGCGGGGGCCATGGGGGTGCTGGGCGATCGGGGGTATAAAGATGATTAAGAGTGATTGAGATGTTTGGTACATTCAATAAAAACAAATTTAAAAAATAAAATAACAAAGGTTTCAAAGAAAGATCTATTACATGAAATGAACAAAAACTCAAAATATACATTTAAAAATAAAAAAAATTAAAAATTAAAAAAACCAGACAAGATTTCCCCTGGAATAGAGTAGATTAAAGAAGAGAGGGGTAGTCTAGAGTCCTAAAAGTCACAAACTGCTCAATGCATTCAAATGAACTGTTTCCACTCACAAGGCTCACTTCCAAATACATCAAATTATTTTCCTCACCAACAACCAGTTCTGCAATTCCCCAGACACTGACTGTCTTATGATTCAATTCAATCGCCTTTCCCAGCGTGGGCGTGAGACATGTGGAAGGACTCAGTCGTCCTCGCCCCCTCCCCCCAAGGCTCTGGCTGAGATAACTGTCAGGGCGCCAGCTTTTGCTTGTGCTTCTGACCAGACAACTGTGATTCAGGGGCTCCTGAGTTCCTTCAGTTTAATACCTCACCAGAATGATCACAAAACTCAGAGATGCACTTTATTTACATTCACCAGTTTCTTGTAATGGCACAACCAAACTGAAGAGAGAGATGCATAGAGGAAATGTGGGACAAAGGGCATAGAGGGCCTGTGCCCTCTCAGGGAGCGCTCTCCAGCACTCCAGTGTCCCCGCCAGTCCAAGAGCTCTGTGAACCAGTGCTTGGCTCTTGTGGCAGTTTCATTGCATATGTGTGATGTGGTGTACCCTTGGCTGTGGGTAGTTTTTATTTTCTGGCCTGTGCTGGATAGCTTCAGTTGTCCACGTGACACACCTGGGAAGAGGAAACCTCAGTTGGGGAATTTCCTCTATTGGACTGGCCTGTGGCCATGTCCGAGAGACATTTTCTTCCTTGTTGCATGATGCGGGAGGGTACAGCCCACTGTGGGTGGTGCCACCCCTGGGCAGGTAGTCCTGAGTTGTATAAGAAAGCTGGTTGAGCACAAGCCAGGGGAGTAAGTCAGAAAGCAGCATTCCCTCCTGGGCTCTGCTTTAGCTCCTGCCTCCAGGTTCCTGCCCTGAATTCTAGCCCTAGACTTCCCTCAAAGACAGACTGTGCATTGGAAATGTAGGCTAAAATAAACCCTTTCCTCCCTAAGTTGGTTTTGGTCTTGGTGTTTATCATAGCAACAGAAAGTATCTAGTATCCTCTCTCCTTTCCCTGGATTTGGGGAGGAAGGCTGAAGTTTAAGCTTCTGATCAAGATTGATCTTTCTGGTGATCATCTCCATCCTGAAACTGTCTGGGGCTCAGAACCAGAGGTCATCCCTTTATGATACCAAAGACACTCTAGAGATTCCAAGGGTCTTAGGAGTTGTATGTCACCACTAGGGATAAAGCCCAAATATTTATTTTTATTACATCACAGTAAGGAATTGAGTATTATTTGCACCTGCTTTGAGTTAACAAACTATTTTGTCTTTGACATTTGTTCCCTTCCTCCCTTCCACCTATAGCCAATTTCTTTTTTATTGCTTTTTATTTATTTAATGTGTATGTGTGTTTTGCTTGCATGTATGTAAGTATACCATGTGCATACCTGGTGCTAGTGGAGGCCAGAAGATAGTGTCAGATCACATGGAACTGGATTTACTGATGATTGTGAGCCTCCATGTGAGTTATGGGATCCTCTGCAAGAGCAGCAAGTACAACTGCAGAGCCATCTCTCTAGTCCCATATGAGCAGCTTTGATGCACAAGTCTAAGGTCAGTGCTTTGGGGGAGCAAAATTCTAATTCATATTAGAAAACAGCAATGGGAAACAATCAGGAAGTATGGAATGCATCATCCAAATACTACTTTAGGTAGATTTTAATGCACTTCATCAATTCCATCATTTCTTTTGCCCTGGGAAGATGTTTCTCAGTTTTTGGTGTTGAAGGAGCAAAGATCTCTAGTTATGGATTTTTCTCTGCAGTGATCTTCCTTCTGCAGTCTCCCCTCTTCTCTTACTCAGCTCGCAGCCTGGAGTTCCATAGGCCTAAGGTTAGATTTCAGAAATACGGCAATAGAGTCATTATAGCTTCTTTTCCATTTGAACTCGCCTCCCCTGTTACTTTTGTTCTAAGGTGATGATCAGGCTGTGCCTTTAAGATTGTGACACTAGTTTTTAAAGAAATCTCTTTTTAGCTCATGGTAGGAGAAGGTAGGGTTCTTCTCTGAATAGCCTTTCTAGGAAAGCACCCAGCAGCATACAGGGGTCCTGGCATAGCTGAGATGGTGATGGCGGAGTGCAGGGATAAGTGAGAAAAGGAAGTTTTGTCACAGCAGGTCTGGGAAAGTTCCCAGATCTGGGGGTCAGCAAGGGCCCCAACAGAGCAGAGATGGAGGATGCAAAGAGGTATGGGAAAGGGAGTGCACGAAGGTAGATCTGAGAAAAACCCCAGGAGAGTTCAAGGGCCCCAGCAGAGCTGAGATCACCAAGGGCAGGGAGGTGGGGGAAGAAGACTTACTAAGGCAGGTCTGGGAAACTCCCAGATCTGGGGGGTCCACAAGGGTCCTAACAGGGTAGACATGGTAAGTGTTCAATATCCTTTCTACCCAAAGCCACTTTTACAGTATTTCACTGGCAGTGCTTCCCAGTTTGACAATGTAGGTTATAGGTAATTCCTTATTGCATTTGTCAATCAAGTTTTATGTATATTGTTTTCATTTCTAGACAACAATTACACACAGAAAAACTTTGAAATGTTACTGGAGGGACTTTCTAGATCCTTACTCTCAACCTGCTCCTAAAGATGTCCCAGAAATGAGAGGCAAGAATGCAATAGTTCTGAGGAGATACTGGAAACACTGTAAAGTTCTGGAGGCAAAGACAGGAATTGGCTCAGGTCCAGGTCCCAGCCAAAACAAAAGCCTAGATGAAAGCAAAGGGCAGAGAAAGAAGGCAGTAGGGGTGTAAGGGAGACCCCAGGGACTCTCATCTTCCCCAGCACAATCAGATGCAAAAAGAGAAGCCCGCATCAGTACAAGTGATGCAAACATGACTCTGATTCCAGGGAAGGTGAGAAGGAACAAAATATATGCCCTTATCTCTCACCACATTCCCCAAACAAGGAATTGGAACTGAGGAAGACTGCCCTGAGGGTGAAGAGTGCTGGAGAACAGACTGGGCGGCTCTTAGGACAGACTGGGGAAAAGTAGACAGGCCAGATCAAGAAGTCTCTACTATTTCTTAAGATTGTCGTGTATTATCTTTAATACTTGGAACAAAGCAGACTCGCTCTACCTTTATCCCAATCGGCATAGTGTTGGAGACCTAGACATGAAATAGAAATGAGATTAAAGATCAGAAGATGGAAAACGAACAATCATTATGTGAAGACAATAAGATCATTGACATTTAAAATGTGGAATCAACTAACTGTTAGAACTAGTTGAAGAATGCAGTCCGTTCCTTTGACTCACACAGTTTCTTTATATCAGTGATAACAGATCTAAAAATAGCAGCAAAAAGACCTTCTCACAAACATTTTAAAAGCCTGCAAAGTACATATTTACAGATAATGAGCAACTTTATTTTTCTTCTCTTTCTATTTCATTTATAGTGGGGTTATAAATGATTAGCATCAAAATAAAGTTCATAAATAGGGTTGTTAATGGTGTAGAAGAGGAAGGCACATCACTCAGAAATGAAAGTAACAAAAATACAAACAAAAAAACTCCCCCCAAAATACAAAACTTCACAGAAGCCAGATGTGGTGTTCCACACCTTTAATCCCAGCATTTGGGAGGCAGAGGCAGGCAGATCTCTGTGAGACTGAGGCCTGGTTTACATAGTCAGTTCTAGGCCATCTGGGGCTACAGGGAGAACCTGTCTCAAAAACAAAGAAATCTTCATGGAGGAAAAATTAAAACATTGTTATAAGACATAAAAGAAGCCTCCCCCCACCATACAGGTAGAGATCCAGGCTATGTGGCTGTGTTCAGTAATGAAGAACTTAATAATACATAATGCCATAATGAGAGTCATTCCAAAATAATCTTATACATTTGATACAACTTGATAATATCCAAGAGTATTTTTGAGGCTTTCATCAAATCTACTTAAAATGTATATGAGAAAATAAAATTCCACTGATAAAATACTGCGATTTCATATAAATTATGAACTGTCTCAACAGGAACAGCATAATGTCCCCCAAATAAGAAACAAAATGGTACTCACATCCATTGTTTTTCAAGTTAACATACACAAAATATTGTCATACTTAAGGACACATGTCAACCATGTTGAAGAAGGTGACTGCAGTGTAGGGAATGGAAGTGGCGATCGGAACATAACTGCTTGGAGTTTGTTGTGGGGAGGGTTTTGTTAAGGATGGTGTGTTCTGTGACTATGGCATCTTATTCCCCATGTTAATTATAACAATTGAAAATTCAAAAAGTGCTCCAAAGATACAGACGCACTTCAATTTTGAAAATGGTCCTGACTCATTGTCTAAGAAGACTTCCACAAAACACTCCAGTCGTTTCTCCAAGCTGCTCATTTTCCTGATTCCACTGAATCTTTGCAAAGGAAAAGGGAGGTTAGAACAATCTTTCAAAACCTTGAAAATGGTTCTAATTGCTCTAAATTTAAGCAGAGTTACTGGTTGCTTAATAGCCATTTAGAGCTGTTTTTGGATAGCAGACAGCTATTCTAGGCTGTAAAGGTGGTTTCAGGAAAATATTCCTTTCCACAGGGGGGAAGAGGTTGGTGCATTTGCCTGCCATTTTAATGACTCTGTGATCGCAGTCACACAAAGCATTACATTCCAGAGAGAGCCTATGAGCAGAATGTTTTTCCATTTCAGTTTTTCAAGGTGAAACATTATCTTTTCATTTTCTATATACTCCAGAGTATCAAGGAATGATGGAATGTAAGCTATAATTACAATAGCATTTCTGTGCATTTCTTGATGGTCGAAAGTTTTTTCTAAAGCAGAAAGAAAAGTCTTTTATTCTCAGTATCATTAAAACACTCATTCAGATTTTTTTAGAAGCTGGATTGACTTTCCTTTTCTCAACTTGTATAGCCTCTTACATCTCATTGTATGAGTTAATGTTACAGAGCGAGGTAATGACCGTCTTCTATAAGCCTGGACAGGTCTACAGAATGGGAAGTGGTTGGTTGGCTGGACTGGAAGGCAGATTTGCAGTATGTTTTCCAGATGTTCATTCTGGCTTTCTGTTGCTTTTTTCAGGACTTTTATTTATGCACATATAACACCATGAGGAAATAGATACTATAAATAGCAAGCAACTTTCAGGCCATTCAGTTTTGGCTTTATATTTTCAAAAGTCCTGCTGACTGCTGGAAACATTTCTATTCCATTTAGGTGGTCTGATTTAAACGCAGAACATCATATGAGGGATGGCTGGCATAGTACCTCAAGTGAAGGCGTCTACATTCTGAAGTTTTAATTGCTCAGGAAACTTCAGCCTGGGAAACTCAGCTTACCCAGGTTGCCTGAGGACTGATCCATGCTAGAGGATCTGCTGAGGCCTGATGTGTGTGGGCCTTCATTAGCTACAGGGGAGGACTGCCACTTAGGAGCTATAGTGGTTTGAATGACAATGTCCCCCATAAGGTTCAAGTATTTGGATATTTTGTCCGTAGTTGGTGGTGGAGGTCTTAGAAGGGGTGGCCTTGCTGGAAGAAGCAGGTCACTAGGGGCGGGCTTAGAGAGTTCTTAAGCCTTGCTGGATTTCCAGTCACTCTCTGCTTCCTGAGTCTACTTGAAGATGTGAACACTTTACTTGCCCCTCCTGCTCCAACCACCTCACCATGCCTCCCTGCCATGACGGACTCTAATCTCTCTGAAGCTCAGAACTGTAAGCGCATATAAATGCTTCCTATAAGTTCCCTTAGTTGTGGTGTTTTATCACAGCAACAGAAAAGTAATTTAGGAGCAGAGTCACTTAGTAGTTGAAAATAGAATGTTGTTTTAGAAATTAAGTTTGAAAGAGATGAGTCAGTTAGCTATTAACATATACATCCCTCTATACATGTCAGCCCCTCCAGCCCCAGACAACAGGCCTGCTCTGGGTTTCAGATTAGCCCAAAGCTAGGTCAGACCACAAAGCCCCAGGCTTTGCACCTGCCCCAGCACGAGAGCTGCACCATTGACCTCAGGTACCAGACCAGTACTTACAAAGATCTACTCCAGTCCTGCCAGGTTCCAGGCTCTCTTCTCCAGGCTGGGCCCTGAGAATTCATACTTCAGTAAACACAAGTGCCAGGCTTGCTCCAGGAGCCTTAAAGTCTGGACTTATCACAGTAGATCCTAGTGCCAGGTCAGCTGCTACAGACTGAGATACAAGGTCCACTTCTGAAGAACTGGGGGCCCAGGCCAATCTCTGTATACTCATACTCCAGGCTCACTCCATGTCAGGCTAACTCCCTTATCACAGGACTTCAGGCCCATCCTAATAGATCCAGACATCTAACCTTCTCACAAATACCTGACTAGCCCCTAAAGACTTGGGTTTAACATTCATCCCTGTCCAGATCAGTGCCCACAGATTCAGGCTCAGACCATACTCATTGACCTAGAATCCAAATCCAGCTCTGTAGAACTAGCTCCACAATAACTGGAAAAAAAAATCTTCATTCCATATCTGGAAAGGAAGAAGTTCAATTGTCCCTGTTTGCAAATGATATGCTACTATGTAGAGAAAAACAATACTAGAGAGCTGTTAGAATAAGTACCTTCAGTGAGGTTACAGAATACAAAATGAACATAAGAATAGGTGGCCTTTCTATACCCTAACAAAGAACTATTGAAGAAGATCAAATAAATAACCCTTTTCATAACAGCAACCACAACAAAAACAATAAAAAATAAATTACTTGGGAACAAATGTAACCAAGAAGGTAAACAATCTGTACACTGAAAACTGTGCAGCACTGATGAACAAAATGGAAGGGGACACACTGACATGGAGAGCTATCCCATGTTCACGCACTGGGAGAATTAATATTGTTAAAATGTCCATACTGATCAAAGCAATCTATATATTCTATGCAGCTTTTTCCAAAACTTTGGTGACATTTGTCTCAGAAATAGGAAAAAAAAATCATAAAATTTGTAGAGTCCCACAAAAGATCCCCATAACCAAAGCAATCTTGAGCCAGGAGGAACAAAAGCAAAAGCATCACTTCCTGATTCTGAAACAGTGCAAAGGCCAGCCTGGTCTACATAGTGAGTTCCAGGACAGCTGGGGCTACAGGGAGACCCTGTCTCAAAAAAAAAAAGCACAAGTAGAGACAAATGAAGGACAAATAGACCCATGTATTTATGACCAATTATTTCTTTTGACAAAGGTACCAAGGGCACACAAAGGAAAAAGGGCAATCTCTTTAAAAAGTGGTTTGGGGTAATCATGGGGGTAAACTCCCTGACAGTGACCTGAACAATGATCAAAAGCCCAAAAGCTGGCTGGGGAGATGGCTCGGTCAGTGAAGTGCCCATGGTGCAAACACGAAGACCCGAGTTTGGGTCTCAGAACACATGTTAAGTTGGGCATGTTAGTTCATATCTATAATCCCAGCAAGATGGGAGATGGAGGAGAAAACCCTCGGACGCTCATGGCCAGTAGCCTGGTGTACACAGCGGTGAATAACAAAACAAAGACCCTGTCTCAAACAAGGTAAAGGTAAGGAATGACACCCAAGATTGTCCTCTGATCTCCGCACATGCCCCATGAAACTCATGCCCCCCCATATGCATATACATACACACACATCACACCACACACACACACACACACACACACACACACACACACACACACACTCATACCCCAAAGCACAAGTAACAGAAACAAAAAAACAGACAAATATGGTTGCATAAAATTAAAAACTTCTTTTTCTCAAAAGAAGACACAGAAATGATGAACAAATGTATGAAGAGTATATGAACTCAATATCACTGATCATAATCATACAATCCCAATGAAATTAGAATGGTTATAAAAAAAAAGATGAAAGAGCTTGAGCAGCCTACGTTACTTAGCAAGATCAAGGCCATCATGACCATAGCAACAACCTGTCTCAGAAGGACCTGGGAGAGGTGTAGCTCTGTGGTATGGTGCTTGCCTAGATTTGCATAAAGCTCTGGGCTTGATCCACAGAGACATGGTGGTGGGAAGGAGGGAGAACAAACAATAAGTTGTGATTCACAGTAGAAGTTGAACACTAACCTAGAAATCCTGTTTGGGGTATTCCCTCGTTGAAAATTCCTTTTCTTTTCATTACTTTTCCTGCTTTAGATTTCAACATGGTCACAAGCAGGGCTTTTATTGGCAGTCTGGACAGTGTTTGCTAAAAACATGTTGGCACCTAGATTCCACTATTAGTCACTGATTATGAAGCACAAAATAAATGAGCGAGGCTAGAGATACAATCAGTTGCACAGTCTCACAGAAATGGAGGCAGACTCTGCTGATCACAGTCTGCTTATTGCAGAAAGATAAAACCCAACACAAAAAATCATTTGGATGATAATCTTTTGCTCTTTCTCTCCCAGACAGTAAATAACAGATACTCCTCAAATCCCTAAATATTTTTGTGTTCACATTTTCCAAATACCTAAGGCTGCTGCTATTCCTAGATAGTGGGAAGCAGCTCAACATGTCATCTTATCTTCCCTTAATAATGAAACCCAGATTGCCACAATGAACTGAAACCAGGGTGTGGAGGCTGCCATCAGAGATCTGCTAATGGAAGAGGTGCAGCTTCCGCAGTGGAGGTGTCAAGAGTCGCAGCCAATATATGTTAACCCTTCACATCTAGAGAGTTGAAAGCACACAGGACAATACACAAGCCAAAAACTTGGCAAGTCCTTAAACCCTAAAGACACACAGTAGTTATTTGAAGGATATAATCTTTCTAAAGTGAAAGAAAGCTCAGAAAAATTGTGAAAGGCATCCCTTCTAGATCCACCATGTCTTCCAAAGCTAGACTGATGTTACTGGCTTTGATTTCAAGCATCCATCATTTCACTTTCAATACCAGAAGGATTGAAATGCAAGAAATTACCAAAGTTTAGTCCAGAGGCTGGGGAGATGGCTCAGTTGGTAAAGTGCTTGTTGCACAAGCAATAGGAGCTGAGTTCAATTCCCAGAATTCAGGTTTAAATTTAGGGACTGGAGAGATGGCTCAGTGGTGAAGAACACTTGCTGCTATTGCAGAGGACCTGAGCTCAGTTCCCAGCACTCACATGATGGCTAACAACCATCTGTAACTCCAGTTCCAAGGGATCTGATGCCCTCCTCTGGCCTCTGTGGACATTGCATGCATGGGTGCTCTTACATACATACAGACAAAACATTCATACATATAAAATAAAAATAGATTAATTAACTTTAAAAAATTTTCAGGTATGGTGGCACACACTTGTAATTCCAGTGCTGTGAAGGCACAGAGAGGCAAATCCCTGGGTTCTCTGGTCAGTCAGTATAGCTTATTCCAAAGGGCTCCAAGTCAATGAGAAACTCAATGGAGGCCATGCTCCTAAAAATAAAGTAGATGATTCCTAAGGAACAACATCTGAATTTGACCTCTAACCTCCACATATATGTGCTACACATGTACATATATACCCACATGAATACACAGAAACATAAATACACAAAGTTTAGTCTAGTGTACCCTCAGCAATATTCTAATGCATTCCACCAAAACAAAATTAAAATGTACTGGAGTATTGAGCTCAGTGCTTGCCTGTCATTAAAGCGCATGACCTGAGCTAAATCTCTGGAATCCACATAGTGGAAGGAGAAAACTGACTCTCGCAGGATGACTCTGACATGCATGACGTGTACATACACCCACATCCCCCCACACCAAATTAATAAATAAATAGATTTAATAAAGTATTTGACCCAATCATGTCCTCATTTCAAGCCACACTTTAAGAAGCCCTATAGTCCAAATTATTCTAAATGTTTTATGGGGTAAAGATAGCATAGTATGATTATGTAGCTCGATACAATTTTTATTCCTTACAAAGGTTGTACACATACATAGAAAATTCTTAGGAGCCCATTTACCAAAATGTTCATTAAAGCTTGTCTCTAAATATTGACATTTTAGGTAATTTTATTCTTCCTTTTTTTTCTTTTTTGGTTGAGACAGGGTGTTTCTGTAGCCCCAGCTGGCCAGGAACTTGATACATAGACCAAACTGGCCTTGATCTCACAGAGATCCACCTGCCTCTGCCTCCTGAGTGTTGGGACTAAAGGCATGTACTAACATACCTGGCAGTGATTTTATTCTTAATTGTATTGTTAAACTTCCCTTCAACAAGCATGTATGACTTGAATAATAAGAAAGTTTGCAAAAAGTATGTTTAAATGATCAAATGAAGAAAGCAAATCCGCAGCTTAAGACTTAGCCTTGGAGTGATATTGGGAAAATAGTATAACAAGAGGTCTTTGGCTCATGTTCCCCTGTGTTCCCTACCACCATCATTCCCAACAGACAAAACAATTTAGCGGTTGTCAAATTGTGAAAGAAGTGAGCTTTGGGAAATTGGTAGGTGACAGTAAAATTCTAGGACAGCGCAGAACCAAGAGAAACACTCTGAGTATGCAGGTCTTCAACCTTGAACCCAGGAAGGCCTGCCCACCATGGTCCCAGTCATGGACCACTGCAGGCCTGCTCCTTTGCTGTTATACTTTCCCTGCCACCAGCCCACTTACCCCGAGACATAGAAGGAATTCTGCTTGTTCTTCTGGTAACAGGACTGCTGACCTGAAACCAGACTTCATATCCAAAAGCCACCTGTGATTTGGCTACAGCCTTCTCTCTGATACCATCCAGGTGCAGTCCTGCCTTCTCAGAGACCTGAGATATCCATGCTGGTCCATCTTCCAGCAACAGGCCCATCAACCTTAAACCACAGCATAGACCCCGCAGCAGACCCTAACCCTTCCCTATTACTCAGCTTCAGGCCTGCTTCCCCATCATCCCGGAGGTGGTCTTGACTGTCCACGGACCTGTTCCCATCAACACATCTGCTAAAAGATTCACTGTCTGTGATCCAGTTGCAGATCAACTACCAAAATTGTCCTTTAAGGATGAAGGAGAGATAATGACTTCTCGAGACAAACCAAAGCAGGGGCATATTGTTTCCACTTGACCCGCTCACAAGAAGTGCCAGAGAGAATTCTTCAAGTTGACATAAAAAGATGTTACATTAGAGCACAAAAGCATATGAAGGCACAAATTTCACTCTAAATGACAAATAGAAAGACAGAATATTCTGTCACGATACTGGTGACATGTAAATCACTTTAAACACTTGTATGTAAATTAGAAAAAAATGTGGTTAGAAAAACTATAACCATGTGAGTTAATAGCAATACAATATAGAATAAAATAAAATCTGACATCATTTACATAAAATGTTTGTAGTAGAAAAGTAAATGGTAGAGTATCTTATAAAATTGAGGCTGTTACCAGCTTAATATAATAAAAGTTATTAGTTACCAGACTAATATAATAAAATGTCTGATGTGAAATTCCTGATAACCACAGGAGGAAATGTACAGCACATGTACAAAAGATAAGAAGAAAAGACTCCAAGGACAGCCCCACAGAAAAATCATCAAACCACAGAGAAAGACACCAGAGAAGAAAGAAAACTAGACAAAACAAGAAAACAACAACAAAACCCAAGAGTGGACCCTACCTGTCAGCCACTTCGAATGGTAATGGACTAACCCTACAATCAACAGATACACACTGGCTGACCTAAGTGAATATTCTCTGTAAGAGACCTACTTTAGGTGTAAGGGCTCACATAGACTGGACATGAATGACTAGAGAATGATATAACATAAATGTAACCTCAAGAGAAGCAAGAGTAGTTATAATCAGTCAAAAACAATCACAAGAAGCAAAGTACATCATTATTTAATGATAAAAGGGCAAAGTACACAATAATTTATAACAATTATAAATATGCATGATCCCATAAGTAACCTAAATATATAAATCAGATTGATAGGTTAAGAAGGGAGAAATGGCAATGCAATAATTACAGAACCCTTCAGTACCCACTTTCTCTAGTCAACAGAATAACAGAGAGATGTCTGAATTAAATGATACCATACATCAAATGGAACTAACAGATGTCTTTCGAATATTCCACCCAAGCACCGAAGAATACACTTTCTACTCAGCACCCCATGGAACATTTTCAAAAATTCACCACATACTGGGCCATAAAACAAACCTCAACAAATACAAAAAAATTGAAATAATCTCATGCATTCTATTGGACCACAATGCAATAAGGCTCAAAATCAGCACTGGACAAAGCCCTAGTGAATGCATGGCGATTGAACAACACACTCCTAAACAATGAGTGGGCCAAAGAAGAAATTAAGAAAAATGAATTCCTGGAATTCAACAAAAAGGACAATACAACACAACACAACCTCTGGTGTACATTAAAAGCTGTCCTAAGAGAGAAGTTTGTAGCCCTAAGTGCCTACATTAAAAAAAAAAATAGAAAGAGCCAAAATAAACAACCTAAAGCTGCAACTCAAGACACTGGAAAGGCAAGAATAAATGAAACCTAACCCAGCAGAAGAGAAGAAATAACAAAAATCAGAACAGAAATTAATGAAATAGAGACAAAGAAAATAATACATAGAATCAATGAGAGTTAACCAAAAGAGAAAAAGAGCAAATTCAAATCAACAAAATTGGAGTTCTAAGGGGAAACATCACAACAAACACCCAAAAGATCCAGACCATTATAAGGGAATATTTTAAAGACCTATATGCTACTAAATTTGAAAATCTGAAATGGATGGATGTCACCAAAGTAAAACCAAGAAGAGATCAACAGTTTAAACAGACCCATAACATACAAGGAAACTGAAACAATAACACAAAGCCTCCCAACTAAAAATAGCCCAGGCCCAGATGGATTTACAGCAGAATTCTACCAGACATTTAGAGAAGACCTCCAACCAATACTACTTAGATTATTCAAACAATAGAAACAGAGGAAGAACTCTCAAATTCCTTCTATGAAGCCAGCATCACTCTAATACCAAAGCCAGGTAATGATACAACCAAAAAAGAAAACTATAGACCCATAACCTTAATGAACATAGATGCAAACATTCTCAACTAGATACTTGCCAACCGCATACAGACACACATCAAAAATATCATCCACCATGATCAAGT
>NW_008343385.1:2560170-2572087 GCF_000622305.1 Nannospalax galili | reverse complement strand
ACATCATTCTAAATGATGTTTCTAAATTCTAGAAAAACTGGAAGCATTCCCATTAAAATCAGGAACCAGACAAGAATGTCTACTATCTCCACTCCTTTTCAATATAGTGCTTGACACTCTTGCTAGAGCAGTAAGACATGAGACAGAAATTAAAGGAATACTAATTGGAAAAGAAGAGGTCAAACTATCACTTTCTGCAGATGATATGATACAATACCTAAGAGATCCCAAAAGTTCCACCAGAAAACTCCTAGAACTGATCAACACTTTCAGTATAATGGCAGGTTATAAAATCAATCTTCAAAAATCTGTAGCCTTTCTATATACAAATAACAAGCAATTGGAGAAAGAATACAGGGAAATGCTCCCATTCACAATTGCTGCAAAAACAAAATATATCTTGGAATAAATCTGATGAAAGACACCAAAGATCTCTATATTGAAAAAATTAAATAAAGAGATTGAGGAAGACACCAGGAGAGAAGGCCCTCCCATGCTCATGGACTGAAAGAATTAATATTGTGAAAATGATCATCCTACTAAAAGCAATATATAGATTCAACACAATCCCAATAAAAATCCCCATGACGTACTTCACAGAATTAGAAAAAAAATCCTTACATTCATATGGAAGCACAAAAGACCCCGGATAGACAAAGCAACCCTGAGCACAAAGAGCAATGCTGGGGGCATTACTATACCATATCTCAAAGTATACTACAGAGCTATAGTCATAAAAACAGCATGGTACTGGCACAAAAATAGACACATAGATCAATGGAATATTTTTGAAGGTCCAAACCTGAGTACACGGAATTTCAGCCACCTGATATTTGACAAAGGTGCCAACAATACACAATGGGGGAAAGACAGCATCTTCAACAAATGGTGCTGGCAAAACTGGATCTCCTTCTGTAGAAGAATGAAACTAGATCCTTATCTTTCACCTTGCACAAAAGTCAACTCCAAATGGATCAAAGACCTCAATGTGAAACTGGAAACCCTGAAACTATTAGAAGAAAATATTGGCAGTAAGTTACAAGATATAGGTGTAGGAAAGGATTTTCTAAATTGGACAGAAGCTGCTCAGGAATTAAGGTCAGAAATCAACAAGTGGGACCTCATTAAACTGAAAAGCTTCTGTACAGAAAAAGAAACCATCAAAAAAGTGAAGAGAAAATCCACAGAATGGGAAAAATGCTTCACCAGTGAAACATCTGACAGAGGTTTAACATCCAGATTATATAAAGAACTCAAAAAACAAAGGATCGAGAAACCAAATAACCCAATTAAAAGATCTAAACAAAGAGTTCGTAAAAGAAGAAATAAAGATGGCTAAGAAACATCTCAAAAAGTGTTCAACATCGTTAGTAATCAGGGAAATGTAAACTAAAACCATCATAAGGTATCACCTTACCCCAATCAGACTAGCTAGTCTCAAAAGAACAAATGATACCAAATGCTTGCAAGGATGTGGAGAAAGGGGAATGCTCATTCACTGGTGGTGGGATTACAAACTCATGCAACCTCTATGGAAAACAGTGTGGAGAACTCTTAAAAAACTAAGAATGAACCTACCTTATGACCCAGTTATACCACTCCTTGGCATATACCCAAAGGACTCATCCTATTGTAGAGACACTCACTTGTACAGCCATGTTTGTTGCTGCTCTTTTCACAATAGCTAAGAGATGGAAGCAACCTAAGTGTCCCTCAACTGACGAGTGGTTAACAAAAATGTGGTATATTTACACAATGGAGTTCTATTCAGCAGTAAAGGAAGATGAAATAATTAAATTTGCAGGTAAATGATGGATCTAGAAACTGTTATACTAAGTAACACAGACGTATGTTCTCACTCATATGTGGATCCTAGCGCCAAATCCTTTTAAATTCCAGGTCCTTTTACAAAGATGATGCTATAGAGCAGTCCCTTTTTCACGAAATAACTACCATCATCACAACTTCAGCTAAGCCTGATCGCTAAGCATCATCATAATTGGGCTTGTTGACAGTTGTGCTCGTTCATTAAAAGAGAGCCAAGCAGGGTCATCGGACTCTCACTGGAGTATACAGCTTCTCTTCCCAGCCAACTGTATGTAATCTGACCCTATCATACATGGCCTCCTGAATTTGTGGTGGGCTAAAGTATACATTCTGGGGAAGGCTAGGAAGAGAAGTCATGACCCATGCTGGGTAAAGGCTTTCCAGTGTGCATACCCTCAGGTTATACATACACCTCAGCAACCCCTCAGTTATCTCAGTAAGTAAGCTCAATAAATTCATTGGTTCCCCAGTAAAACTTTAATCAAACATTGGCTTGACAGTAGAACCTTTAAAAGGCTTAGCATCCCCAGGAAAAGAAGTCTCACAACAGATGGAAAATTTATTTGTTAATGCTATTTTGTCTCATAATTATTTTTTTTAAAAAAAGAAAATGAGGCTGTAAAAGATGTTAAAATGATATGGGAATGGAGATATTTTCCAAAATAGAAAAAATGAGAATGCCTAAGCAAGTGATGAAGACTGTTTAGGTTTGTTATGATATATAAAGGATGAAACAAAAATAATATATACATAATCTTAAATTTTCTATGGTCATAGTTTAGTCAACTAGTTTAAGGAACAAAATATATATCTAGTCAAGGTTTATCTGAGAATATTTGGTTTTTTTACCCAAGCCTTATCTACATAGCACATGATAATTAAAAGTACCAGACTGGTGGAACTAACCTTATTGGATGCTTAACAGCCATAGTTTGAGGCCTATACTAATGTGGTCAGAGGGACTTAAAGGACAGTTTTGGCCCCTTGTCCTCCAAGGTCAACTAAGTTCCAGAAGACTATGGAACATCTCTCAAAATGTCCTGTAACTGTGGTGAGTCACCTGTCTTCTTGTTCAGGGAGTCCATGGAGACCCCATGGAGATGGACTTGAACCAGTGTCTGGTCTACAAAGAGGAGGGTCAACTCAGAGGAAACATCTTATTCATGCTTCCAAGTGAAGTCAAACATAGTCGAGCAGGACTTATCTTTACACAGAACTGGTAAAAGAAAGGATCCAGGAGCTCCTCCCAAGCCCATATGACCCCTGAGGAACAGATCCTCAAATGACCTTAAGTGTAAAATAAATTGATTTATTTGGGCCAACTGTATGATCTTAAACACCCAAAAGGAAAGTATAACCAATGAGTAAAGTCATCAGCATATTTCTTTAAGAGTTCAAGGGATTACACTTCCCAGACATTAGGCTTAAGTCTATATAAAAAGTTATTTGAGAGCTGGGCGTGGCGGTGCATGCCTGTAGTCCCAGCACTTGGGAGGCAGTGGAAGGCAAAGCTCTGTGAGTTCAAGGCCTGTCTGGTCTACATAGCGAGTTCCAGGTCAGCTGGGGCTGCAGGGAGACCCTGTCTCAAAAAGACCAAAGAAAAAAAAAAAAAAAGAAAAAGTTATTTGGACAATTATTTCTCATTGATGATTTTGTTCCTAACCAGAAAGTGCTGCTCAGATGTAAGACTTCAAATCTTGGTCTCCAATACCATAGTGCCCACCTGTAGCTAAGGGAGGCAACCACTACTATTCTAAAATGATGAATAAATTTGTTTTCTCCCCCTATCTAGAAGCCTTTGAGAGGGAACTGACACCAATTCTAACCACTCCAACAGCTATCAAAACACCTGGAAGCAAATCCTGAATCCATCACTCCAGAGTCCAGCCTTCACAGACAAAAGAAAAATGAGGAGGAACCCAAAAAAGAGATGCTTTTGGAAACCCTTGTCAGGAAAGTCCAATGGATTCATATGAAATCTGTCTTTTTTCTAGTTCTCTGGGTAGAACTTGTAATGATAATTACTCTTGCCTTTACTTCTCCTTCACATCTCCTATTCATGATTCACGGACTTTCTTTTCCCCTGAGAGATAAGAGTTATGCAATTTGGGAGTCTTAGATAGACCCACTGAAGGGGTACTCCAATTGCCTCACTCTGCATCCCTGTTCAGCATGGAAGAAGCCAGAGCGGTCTGCGTTCCTATTCCCTACTGGCAATTTGGGTAACCCCCTCAGAGGATAGTGTAATAAGAATAGGAGGTAGGAATTCACTAGGCAGTTAGGGGAAAAAGACCCCAAAGAAAAGTCGCCTGTTTCTTGGCTAAAAGTCAAAAGGTCCTTGGGTCTTTTAGCAACATACTCTGATCAAAAGGCCAAAAACGTTGAAAGTATTTGGGAGCTTGTAGCTAATCCTTAAAAGATTTTAGGGATACCTCTTCAGAGGGGGGAATAGCACAGTAGCCAAAAGCCCCATAAAAATAAATCAATCAATCAAAGAAGAAGAAAGAGTATATGAAGTTATCAGAGACAAGTGATGGGGAGATATGGGAGGAGTTGGAGGGGAGGGAGTGGGCATGGACTTGATCAAAACACCTTATATCCCTGTATGAAATTCTCAATAAATTATTTATTTAAAATAATAAAGAATTCTGTTAATTCCCAGGCTCTGAGCAGCCATAGGGAGCCTCAGGCTGGAAGTGGAGCTGAGCAACTTTGGCATCGATCAGTCAATTCAATTGCTAGTTGAGGATCTAGGGCCTTAAATTTAGGACAACAATCAGAGGTGAGGCTTCACGTGGTCATCATCCAGCACAAGGTAAGATTGAAGTTTAGATGTGTGATAGAAGCTCATATGGGGGTGGGAGAAGGCCTTAACTTCCTAGGACGTGGTAGAATCCCTGTCTCAGGACTAGGGATGGGAAGGTGCAACTGTGTTCTAGAAGGAGGCAAGACATCAGACCTACTTGTGGTTGGTGCTTGAGATGGAGGAAGATCCATCTTCCTCTGGAAGCAGAGAAAACATCACACTGTTACCAAGAAAAGAAAGGGAGAGACATGGAAACTGAATCCCTCTTTGGGGTTCTTTTCTGTACTCCAGAGTTCCTTTTCTGTCAGAAGTGCCATGAAGTCCCAAAGCTTACCAAGTGACTTTGGTCTCTACATTCTCTCTAGTAAAGAACAGGCTTCAAGGGGCTGGAGAGATTGCTCAGTGGTTAAAGACACTTGCTGCTCTTGCAGAGGACACAGGTTCAGTTCGAGAATCCAGATGTTGGCTAACATCCCTCTCTAACTCCAGTTTCAAGGCACCTGATGCCCTCTTCTGGCCTCTGTGGGCACCAAGCACACATGCTGTGCACATACAAACATGCAGGCCAAACATTCACATGCAGAAAATAAAAATATTTTTTTTTTTAAAAAAAAGAGAGGATGGGCTTCAGAGAGTAGCAAGTAGAACAAATGTTCCATAAGTCTCCAGTCAGATGAAGTGATTCCTTCAAGCTTCCTTCCCAAGTTTACTGTGTATTGTAGCATCACTGAATGAATAGACCATGAAAATGACATAGGCATCCAAAACAAATTTACTGCATTCAGGTAACTGCAGAAGTCATTATGAAGTCTTCATCGATAAACTTGAGAAACTGTATTATTAAGTAGCAAAGATGTATCTAAGAGTACTGACAAACTAATGGATTCGAATCTGGGTCGGCATTTCTCAAATTGGAATAATAGGTGGAGCCTCTTCAAAAGGACATCTTTAATGTTGATTTTGTATTATACTGTTTTAAAACAAATAAACTGTGGCTGGATTGCTCAGCAGTTAAGACTGCTCTTGCACAGAACCTGGGTTTGGTTCCCAGCAGCCACATGGCAGGTAACCGCCATCCGTAACTCCAGTTCCAGGGGATGTGACACCCTCTTCCGACCTCCCCAGTATTGCACAACACAGATACACTTACATACATGCAGGCAATTCACTCATACATATAAAACAAAAATAATAAAAGATTTTTAAAACCAAATAAACCTAAAAACATAAATATGATCTTTAAACTTCCAAGTTTTATCTACCAATGCTTTTTTAAATCAAATACACAAATCTAATAAAAACAGCTTAATAATATAAATGTGACAAATTGTGATAAATCTGACACTGAATCATTGATGCTGAAGAATAATCTTAAAATCATGAGGATTCGTACCAAGTTTTATGCCTTTCAGCATTTTCCCTTCTGTTACTAATGCAGACAAAACTAGCTTAAATAGTGTAATTTAAGATGCACCAAATGCAATGTTAAACTTCGATTTGTGTGCGTGTGTGTGTGTGTGTGTGTGTGTGTGTGTGTGTGGTGAATTATGTGTTCTTATGGGTATATGCATGGAGATCAAAAGTCAACATGATGCATCTTCTTCAATTGCTTGTTTTTTGAGAGGGCATCTCTCACTGAACCCATTCCCAGCATGAAGTGGCAGGTGCACGCTGCCACACCCAGCTTTGTACGTGGGTGCTGAAGATACAAACTTAGGTCCCCAGGTTTGCACAGCAAGCACTTCATTGGCTGAGCCATCTCCCTGCCCCAGAACCTTGAGTCTCCTTTTTTATAGTTCATGTTAGTCCTTCCTTTTCATTCATCAAAATTCCTCCAGAAAGATATTTTTACATACCAACGTAATAAAAATCCCCAAATTAACCGTTTTAGGGAATTGAAACCTGCATTAAATAGAAATTTAATATATTTATTTCTGGAAATAAAAGTAGAATTTCTTTATACGACTAGTGTTTCCTACCAAATTGGTATTCTGAAAAAAAATTAAATTTGATTTTTCAAAACTAAGTATTCAACTAATACTGGATTTACTGAGCATGGTTCCTCAACTGCTGTGCGTTTTATGAACACGTCTCATTGCATTTTTATATTTGAACTGCCAGAAACTGTTCTTTTTGTGGGATACTATGAAGTTATTTATTTTTCACATAGAGTGAGCACAGCATCAGTGTAAAGTCACACTTAGACTCTGAAAATAATGAGTTTCATTTCAGACAATCACCAGAGGATAATATGCTCACATTGTTTCATTGACAATATCATTCAGTGTAAACTCATATTCTACATTATTGTTTCAGAGGGCTAGAAAGATGGATCAGTAATTAAGAGCACATACTGCTCTTCAAGAGGACCCAAATTTGGTTCCCAGCACCCACATCAGGTGGCTTGCAAAGTGTGCACATACTCACACATAGATACATATATGTATAATTTTTTAATACCAATAATAAATCTTGAAATTACTGTTTCAAATTCATACTTTAGAGTGAATGACTTTGAACTCCAGATCCTCTGCCTTACTTCCCAGGTGCTGGGATTACAGGCCTATGTCACCATGCCTCCTTGATGTGGTGCTGGAGATCCAACCCAGGGTTTTATGAGTGCTAAACAAGCACGCTACCAGCTGAGCTACATCTCCAGCCCAAACTTAGCTGCTTTTATGGACTGATTTCTCTGGGAATGATCTGTATGGTGTCAGAGTACCAGTTTTCGCCACTCACCACTGTGGTGCCAAGTATTAACTCAGTAAGGGCAGTCACGTCCCTCTGTCTCTCCATCAAAGGTAAACTGGGGAAAGAAGTTAAACAGTTGTGTTACTTAATTTAAAATTCCAGGCCCAAGTGGGAGGTGCTCTGTAAACATGTGCTTTGTTTTAGTAGATGAAACACACTGAAGTCACAGGGCATCTTTTAGTTAAATGAAAATGAGTCCATGTGTATCTGGAGACTAGCCAGATTCCAACAGGCTCTAGTCCTCAGCTCTTGTACTGAGATGTGTCTGGTGAGATAGAAGATACAGAACGGTCAGAGAAAGCTTTGTTCTTATTCTCAAGCACTCTGCTCCCACAGACTGCTCTGGTTTCTTTCACTGTTAGCTAATATTTTCAGTTATTATTGTCCTAGTTTGCACCTAGAAAAATTGTGAGATTGCAACTGACTGTGTGTCAACTTGGCTTTTCTAGATCCTTCAGGGTCCTTGAGTGTCCATTTCCAAGTGACTGAGGAAGGAGCAAAAGGATCTGAGGGAGATCTGGATCTGCCCTCCTATTTCAACCGGGGCAGCCCCCCTCTGAACTCTTTCACTACCTAGAGTTCCATGTGGGGTTTGGTCTTTAAAAAGTTACTCTGCTTCTTTGAAATAATTTTCTGGTTATGCCAAAATAACTGCAGTGTTCCAACTAAACTATTACAGATTCTGACTCAGGGTGACAAGACTTCTACAACTCCAGGGAGTCCGTTTTAACCCTTGTACAGACCAAAGGCTAACAAAACAAGCTGGCCCATGTTGAAACTAGTGGCACGAGGACTTTGGGAGCAGCTCCATCGTGGGGGTGGTCCTTCCTGAGTGGACTTTCAAAGTCATGCAGCGGAGTCCAGTAATTCCTCCATGGCACTTGCTGGTTTCCTGCTATGTCTCCTCTAAGAAGGTGACATCCTCATCTTCTGAGGTCAGTCTTGTTGCTCAAAGTCATCTGGATGCAGCAACTGGCCAGTAGACTGGTTACTTGTGACATTATTTAACTAGGCTTGAAATTGTGTATTTTGAATTGTGTATTTTCTCCCCTAAATGAAAGATTCATTCCTTTGTGAGTTACAATCTAAGGCTTTTCTAGGCTCGGGGGTTTTGCTTTTGTAGAAGAAACTATAAACTGTATATATTACCAGTTTTCTCATCCTTCAAGAACGTAGACACAGAACTCATTTTTAGGTTTTATGAGTTATTTGCTACTGGTCTTTAAACTTTTATGAAGGACTCTTTAGGGAGACTTTTTGATACTGTTTTCCTTCTAATTTTTTTTAACCTAGAAAAGTTAACAGGCAAATAGAAAGACTTTATAGTCGAATTGAGATTTATACTGTGTAAAAATATCATGTTTGTCATAAGAGCTGTACACAATATTTATTCTTTATTTTAAAGATGGGTAAAATGAGAATGAGGGGCGAGTGGCCTGATCAAAAAGCTAGATGAGAAAAGTCAAATTCCAGGCTCAGTGTCCCAGACCCTGTTCCCAGCATTGCTGGCCCAGCCCCGCCCCCCCTTTTTGTTTGTTTGGTTTTTTTTTTTTTTTTTTTTTTTTTTTTTTTTTTTTAAAGTTTATTGGGCTTGCTAACAGATCATAGGGTGGGGGTTTGTACAGTCTACCATGGTTAGTTTATAAAAAGATCTTACATTGGTTTTTCATGGTATTTTTTTTTTTTTTTTTTTTTTTTTTTTTTTTTTTGCCCCCCCCCCCTTTTTTTTTTTTTTGTTTTTTTTTTTTTTTTTTTTTGTATTTGTTTTTGATACAAGGTCTCACAATGCAGCCCAGGCTGTCCTGGAACTCACAGTGCTCTGGCTTTAGCCTCCCCCAATCTTGAGATTACATATTTGTGATGCTACTCCTAGGAATGGCCTACATTTTTAAGAAAAGACTGATGTGTTGATAGACAGAAGGTACTTGTCTCTACTCAGAGTTCATAGACCATTGTTAATTTTGCTTTTATCTCTCAGTGAAATTTGGCATCACTGTTCATAAATATTTTTAAATTTTAATTTTTAGAAGAATGCTTCCATGGGGAAGAGGAGACAAAACCATTTCCAAACACTTGAGATCAAGTGCCAGAAAAGCTAAATGATTAATTTCCCAGGGATCAGGCGGTTCATTTTGGCAACGAATGTCTCTGACAGAAATCTTTCTGCGCCCAGAGATAAAAATCTTCACAGGGCTCTCTGAACCAGGAAAAGGCACATGTGACTGGGTGGCAGGGCTAGAATACACACTGCATTCCTGGGAAAATGCCCGTGAAACACATGGTCTGGCTCTGGGTGTCCAGGTAAATAGGGCTGAAGAGAGGCAGGTTACTATCAAAGACTGAAATGGTCATTTTGAAACAAAGCCACACGCCACTCAGAGGTGCCCTCCCACGAAGGAACAAGGGAGCATTCATTCACACTGAACAGTGCAGGAGGGTGACGGTCCAGCCTAGGCTAACGCTGCAGTCCTGGTCAAACTAGAGTCTCGGTTTCTGAAGGGGCACCAAGGGTCTGAATTCCTACACAGAGCGTCATTGCTGAGCGCAAAGAGGAGTGGAAACCAGCAACAAAAGATGAGCTCAACAGCTGGACAAAAGGCTGCCGGTGTTGTTAGGATCCAGGGGAGCCACACGGAGCAGCAAAAGCAAGCGTCGGACGCAGGTACAGAGTTCAAAAGTGTTTGTAAAGCTAGAAATCTATTCCGGAATCCAGACTTCAAACAACTGGGAGTCGGTGGAGTATTTCTTCACTACTGGTGCACTTTAATCCAGAATAATTTCTATATTTAATTTAAAAGTTCAAAGAATTAGTAGGAAAGGTGAGTCGGTGAGCGGATTTTCTGAGTAGGAAAAGGAAGAGGAGTTCTGTCGGCCATCGCGGTTGGAGAGTCCAAGGTCTAAAAGCTGAGAATTCAGGACAGAGCTTGTGACCTTACTTTGAGGGGCAAGAAGGCAGCTAAAGATACCCAACACTGTTGGAAAACAAGATGATGATAGCTGCTCCTCGGGATTGTCACTGTTGATGAGATTACCTAATTCCACACTAAAATTATACTTGAGGAAGAGGCCTGGGGAGATAGTTCAGTCGGTAAAGCACCCATCACTCAAGTACGAGAATAGGAGGTTCGCTGGCCACTCGCCTAATCAGTGAGAGACCCTGTCCAGTGAGAGACTCAGCCACCCCCTCCAAAAGGGGGATGGGTCCTTTGGAACAGCACTTGGATAGACCTCTGGCCTCCATGTACGGGTGCACTGTGCACTCACAATAATAAATAAATAAACAATTAAAAAATTAATCTGACTCTTATCAGTGATGAGATTCACAGCTATTGAAACCTGTTGGAGAGAATTATGGTGGTTTAATTAAGTAGCTAAAGTGTAATGAAGGCCTCTAAAACTAAATAATAAAAAGAGTGGAAAAGAGTCAAACCCAAGGACAGCCACTTGCTACGAGTAATGGATCCTCCCGTGATGACAACATATCCCAGCTAGGGTGTTCAGAGTATTCAGAATTTTGAAATTGGTCTCTCAGTCAGATTTGACATGGAACACTCTGGATGAATGTAGTAGAGAGTCAGGCAAGGGCTGAGGACCAACTTCCTGGATGAAATAAATACAAAGTATTTCTGAGGCTTCTTAGCAGCACAAGTAACACATTTAGAAGAAATGTCATCACTGGTACTTCTGGTAAAGTGGGAGGCTAGGATTACATTCTTAAAGGATGAAATTGTCTGAGACCATATTTAAAAGATGATGCTGTATGAAAAAAAAGATCTTTTAAAAATCACATAATAGTGCACGACCTGCCGGCTACTCTTGGGACCATCACAGTTCCTCAGTGCAGTCCCCAGGAGCACTTGGTGTCTCTTTCCGCCCCCATCTCCCTTTGTATCTCTGAGTGTCAAGGCCACCAGCTGCCCAAGACCAGCATCTTTCCTGGGCCCTGCTCCCAGGCCAGTCCAACCCCCAAATTTCTGAGGCCAAAATCTTTCCTGGAAGGATCCAGAACTTAGGAGAAAGCCTGAGAGCATCTGATCCTCATCTGACTTGGGCCTCTGTGGGAACTCCTGAAGACAAAAGCAATCTGGTGACTCCAATATAAAATCAAAGGAGAGAACTGGAAGCTTAGATGAACCAGCTGTGCATGTCCAAAAAGTAAACCACAAAGGCATATAAAGTTTACAAAAAGAAGCAGACCTAATCTTGAAGACTTGAGTCTCACACAAGAAGCAGAAACTACAAAAGAAATTCACATGTCAAAATCACAGAGAAAAAAATAATAACATGAAAAACCAAAATAACTTATCCATACCAAATACCAATTGTCCTCTAAAGAGTAAAATGAGAACCCCCTAGAGATAATGCAGGAAATGGAACTCAAAAGAACAACTATAAATATGATAAAAGAATTCAGTGAATTTAAAGAACACAAAAAAAGAACTCAACTGAAGGAAGATAGGGATAAACTTCTGAATGAATTCAGAAAATAGAAATAATGAAGAATACTCAGGCTGAAATGTGGAAGGAAATGAA
>NW_008343385.1:2496533-2560154 GCF_000622305.1 Nannospalax galili | reverse complement strand
TCAGTAAGCCAATTAGAAACGACAGGAGAAAGCCTCACCAATAGGATGAATGAAATGGAAGACAGAGTATAAAGACTGGAAGACAAAGTGGACAAACTAGACCACTCAAGAAAAGACTATGAAAAATTTTAGAAATCACAAGAACGGAATATGCAGGAATTGTGTGACACCATAAAAGACCAAAATTATGAATCATAGGCATACAGGAAGGAGAAGAATCCCAAGATAATGACATAGACCAGATTTTCAACAGAATCATAGAAGAAAATTTTCCAGAATTAAAGAAAGACATGCCCATAAATACAAGAAGCATATAGAACACCAAAAAGACAGGACCAGAAAAGAAACTCTCCACAGCACATCATAGTAAAAACACTAAATGTACTAAACAAAGAGATAATACTGGAAGCTACAAAAGAGAAACAACAAGTCACATATAAAGGAAAACCCATTAGGATTACAGATGACTTTTCAGTGCAAACTATGAAAGCCAGAAGAGCCTGGACCAAAGTATTCCCAGTGTTAAATGACCACAGATGCCAACCCAGATTACTATACCCAGCCAAAATGTCTATTATAGTCGAAAGGGAAAGAAAAATCTTCCATGATATAAATAGGCTGAAGGAATTCATGTCCACAAAACCAGCCCTTCAAAGAGTTCTGCAAGCAATACAAAGAGCTGAAGAAAGGAAAGGCTATACCCAAGGGGTTGAAGAAAGAAATTCAATAAAGGTATAACTGTGGAAAAGTACAGCTATATCAAGAATGTAAACAGAAATAAAAATGACAGGATTCAATACACATCTTTCATTAATAACTCTAAATATTAGTGGACTGAACTCTTCAGTCAAAAGACACAGACTAGGTGAATGGATTAAGAAACAAAACCCATCTTTTTGTTGTCTGCAAGAAACTCAGCACACTTTCAAGAACAGGCACTATCTTAAGGTGAAAAGATGGAAAAAAGTATACCAAGCAAATGGCACTAAGAAAAAAGCAGGCTTTGCAATTCTAATATCTTAGAAAATAGACTTTAAACTAAAACTAATCAGAAGAGATAAAGAGGGCCACTTCATTCTGATCAAACAATAAACCAAGAAGATATTACAATCATGAACATATATTCACCAAACTCTGGTGCACCCAACTTCATAAAAACAATACTACAGGACTTTAAGACCCAGATTAATCCCAACTCATTAATAGTAGGGGACTTCAATACCCCACTGTCTCCATTAGATAGGTCAACAGGGCAGAAAGTTAACAGAGAGACATCTGAATTAAACAATACCATATATCAAATGGACTTAACAGACATCTACCGAGTATTCCGCCCAAGCACCAAAGGATTCACTTTCTAGTCAGCACCCCATGGAACCTTCTCCAAAAATGACCATATACTAGGGCACAAAACAAACCTCAACAAATACAAAATGATTGAAATAATTCCATGCATTCTATCAGACCACAATGCAATAAAGCTAACAATCAACACTGGAAGAAGCCCTGGTCACTCCATGAACACATGGAGATTAAACAACATACTCCTGAATGATGAGTGGGTCAAAAGAAAAATTAAGAAAGAAATAAAAGTATTCCTGGAACTAAATGAAAAGGACAATACAACAACATGCTGAAACCTGTTTTTGGAGGGAAGCTTATAGCTCTAAGTGCCTACATCAAAAAATAAGAAAGAACACAAATAAATGACTTAACAGTGCAACTCAAGGCACTTGAAAAGCAACAACAAATGAAACCCAAACCCAGCAGAGAAGAAGAAATAACAAAAATCAGGGCAGAAATTAATGAAAGCAAACAAAGAAAACAATACAAAGAATCAACAGTTCCAAGAGCTGGTTCTTTGAAAAGATAAACAAGATTGACAGACTGCTAGCCCAGTTAACCAAAAGAAAGAAAGAGCACCTCCAAATCAACAAAATCAGAGATGAAAGAGGAAACATTACATCAGACACCAGAAAGATACAAAACATTACAAGGGAATATTTTAAAAACCTCTATGCTACTAAATATGAAAGCCAAAAAGAAATGAACAGATATCTAAATGCATGGGAACCACCAAAACTAAACCAAGTAGAGATTAACAGCTTAAACAGACCCATAAAACAAAAAGAAATAGAAACAGTTTAATACAAAACCTCCCGACTAAAAAAAGCCCAGGACCAGATGGATTTACAGCAGAATTCTATCAGACATTTAAAGAAGATCT
This sequence comes from Nannospalax galili, assembly GCF_000622305.1. Classification (NCBI taxonomy): domain Eukaryota; kingdom Metazoa; phylum Chordata; class Mammalia; order Rodentia; family Spalacidae; genus Nannospalax; species Nannospalax galili. Next base: position 2,557,927 of record NW_008343385.1, on the reverse strand, counting down.
ACATCCAATACTACTTTATTTATTCAAAAAGATAGAAATGGAGGGAGAACTTCCGAATTCCTCCAGTGAAGCCAGGATCACTCTAATTCCAAAGCCAGGTAAAGATACAACCGAAAAAGAAAACTATAGACCCATATCCTTAATGAACATAGATGCAAAAATTCTCAACAAGATACTTGCAAATGTATACAGACACACATCATCCACCATGGTCAAGTCAGCTTTATCCCAGAGATGCAGGGATGGTTTAATATACGTAAGTCAATAAACATCATAAATCAAATAAATGGGCTCAAAGACAAGAACCACATGGTCATTTCAATGGATGCAGAGAAGGCCTTTTACAAAATTCAACATGCTTTTATGTTTAAAGTTCTAGAGAGAATTTGACTGGAGGGAACATACCTCAACATAATTAAAGCCATATATAACAAACCCACAGCCAACATCATTCTAAATGGAGAAAAACTGGAAGCATTCCCATTGAAATCAGGAACCAGACAAGGCTGCCCACTATCACATGTGCTCTTACTCTTTTTTAACACAGTGCATGAAACTCTTGCAAGAGCAGTAAGACAAGAGAAGGAAATTAAAGGAGTAATAATTGGAAAAGAAGAGATCAAATTATCCCTTTGCAGATGATATATCTAAGAGATGCAAAAATTCCACCAGAAAACTCTTAGAAGTTATTAACACTTTCAGTAAAGAGGCAGGTTACAAAATTAACCAACAATAGTCTATAGCCTTTCTATATACCAATGACAAGCAGTCAGAGAAAGAGCACAGTGGAAACACTCCCCTTCACAATAGCTGCAAAAAATACAATATCTCAGAATAAATCTGACCAAAGACATTAAAGAGACCTCTCCAATGAAAATTGTTAAATCTTTAAAAAAGAGATCAAGGAAGACATCAGAAGATGGAAGGACCTCCCATGCTCATGGATTGGAAGAATTAATATTGTGAAAATGACCATTCTACCAAAAGCCATGTATAGATTCAATGCAATGCTAATCAAAATCCCCATGGCATTTATCACAGAATTAGAAAAAACTATCCTAAGATTCCTATGGAAGCACAAAAGACCTCGGATAGCAAAAGCAATCCTGAGCACCAAGACCAGCATCTTCAACAAAAGGTGCTGGCAAAACTGGATCTCCACCTGCAGAAGAATGAAACTAGATCCTTATCTTTCGCCTTGCACAAAAGTCATCTCCAAATGGATCAAAGACCTCAATGTGAAACTGGAAATCCTGAAACTATTAGGAGAAGATATTGGCAAAAACCTAAAAGATATAGGTGTAGGAAAGGATTTTCTAAACCAGACATTAATTGCTCAAGGTCAAGAATCAACAAATGGGACCTCATTAAACTAAAAAGCTTCTGTACATCAAAGGAGGCAACCAGGGAAGTGAACAGAAAACTCACAGAATGGGAGAAAATCTTCACCAGTGACACATCTGACAGAGGTTTAATATCCAGAATGTATAATGAACTCAAAAAACACAGAATCCAGACAAGAAGTAACCCAATTGAAAGATGGGCTAAGGAGCTGAACAGAGAGTTCTCAAAAGAAGAAGTAAAGATGGCTATGAAGCATCTTAAAAGATGTTCAACATCACTAATAATTAGGGAAATGTCAATTAAAACAACTTTAAGATTTCATCTTACCCCAGTCAGACTGGTTAAGATCCAGAGAACAAATGTTGGAGAGGATGTGGGGAAAGGGGAACACTCATCCACTGCTGGTGGGGCTGCAAACTCGTTCAACCCCTATGGAAAGCAGTGTGGAGAACTCTTAAAAAGCTACAAATGAAACTACCATTTGACCCAGTTATACCACTCCCTGTCATATACCCAAAGAACTCATCCCATTGCAGAGACACTTGTACATCCATGTTTGTTGCTGCTCTTTTCACAACAGCTAAGCGACGGAAGCAACCCAAGTGTCCCTCAACTGATGAGCGGATAATGAAAATGTGGTTTATTTATACAATGGAGTTTTACTCAGCAGTAAAGAAAGATGAAATTATGAAATTTTCAGGTAAATGGATAGAACTAGAAACTGTTATACTAAATGAAGTAACAGGGACTCAGAAAAAAATTCGATATATGTTCTCCCTTCATATGTGGATCCTAGCACCGGATCCTTATAGGTGAGTATGTAACCAGACATAACTACAGGAACCAGGATAGTGAAAAGGAACCAGGGAGATAAAGGAGAAGAAGAAGAATCAGAAGGAGAAGAACAGTAGGAAACAGGTGTTAATAAGGGAGATATGAATAAAAACGAGGTTATTTGAAGGGGGGGAGGGAAGGTTATGCAAGGAACCTATGGGATAAAGGGAAAGGAGCTCAAGAGAAGTGGGACCACAGGAGAAGGGTATTATTAAGGGAGAAATGGGAAAAATGGGAACACCTTAAATGGAGAAATCATGGTGGAAGGGTTAGACAATGTGAGAGATAAATAATGCCTAGCTAGTTCTAAAAAAAAACCCAGAGAGAACCATAATAGTCCCACAACCTACTGACAAATTATACATGCAACCAGATCAAACAATGTAATACATGTCTAGGCAAGGTTTATCTGAGAGTGTTTGGTCTTTGCCCAAGATTTATCTACATGACACACAGTAATAAAAAGTACCAGACTGGTGGAACTAAGCTTCTTGGATGTTTAATAGACATAGTTTGAGGCCTATACTAATTTGGTCAGAGGGACATAAAGGACAGTTTTTGCTCCTTGCCCTCCTAGGTCGACTAGTTCCAGGGGACTATGAGCATCTCTCAAAATGTCCTGCAATTGTGGTGGGTCACCTGTCTTCTTGATCAAGAAGCCCAAGGAGATGGACATGAACCAGTGTTCAGTCTACAAAGAGGAGGGTCAACACAGAGGAATCATTTCCTCCATGCTTCCAAGCAAAGCCAGCTACAGTCAAGCAGGACCTTTGACTTATCTTCACATAGGTGGAACTGGTAAAAGAAAGGAGCCAGGGGCTCTTCCAAAGCCCATGTGACCCCTGAGGAACAGAGCCTCAAACGACCTCAAGAGTAAAAGTAAATTGGCTTATCTGAGCCAACTCTATGGCCTTAAACACCCAAAAGGAAAGTATAACCAAAGATTAAAGGAGCAAATATAATTTTTTAAGAGTCCATATGTATAGCCAAAGGCTATATAATAAGCAACAATGCCAGATAGGAGATACCTTCTTTTGAGTTGTTGGCCAGAGTGGCCAAAGGGACTCCCAGATAGTAACCTAGCATAGAACTGGGAACGTGAACAGCAGACCCCAATCTTATCTAAAGGAATATTGACAACTGATTGCTGCTAGATGAGGAACAGCTGACCCTTCTAAAACAAAGACCTCTAGATAGGCTGACTAGATTCACCAGAAGGGCAAGTAGTGGGCAATGGCTGGGGGTGCCGAAAATACAGCAGACAGTAGCATGGATATCAGAGTATAAGGGCTCTAGTCGGGGGAGGGAGGCTATGGGAGGGTGCCATCTGGGAAGTGGGTGTATAGTCAAATAAGATGATTTGGGATGCTCTGTATGATACACACACGCACACAAAAATCAACAAATTTTTTAAATGTATTATATTTGAGGAGGAAGCATGGAAATTTATATCATGGTAACTAGTAGAGGTGATAAACATTACCATTGAAATCTACCTGATGACTTCATAGACATACACAGGCACCAAGGCTCTGAGTGCAAACGATTATGACTAGTAATAATCAGATACATACAGATTAGAGATGCATGTACCAACATCTCAGTGTTAGTAGCAAAAACAATGAGTCTTTCTCTAAGCAACAGTATATTTTAGAATGAAATGGAGATCTCTTTTGAGGCACAGAGATTAAAGACACATGTGCAAACATCTAAGTGTTAGTAGCATTAGAAACAGCATATTTTAAAATGAAATGGAGATCTCCTCTAAAGGGTAAAAACTCATTCAATTTTATGTCTTACAGGGTTTATACTGAGTTCAATATTGTACAACCACATTAATTCAACTGTGAACCTAAAAATTTACAGCCACTTTTGAAAGAGATGTATCCTTACTCTGGAGTGTGTTACTGAATATGTTAAAGCGGTAATGAAATGCTTCTAATCATGTTATCAAATTTTTAAATATAATTTAAAAATTCCCATCATTCTTTAACTCCCTTGGTACATTTATGATAGGATTTGATCCACAGACTTCAGAATGTAGCAGAGTCACAGTACTGTGAGGATGGACCTGCCCTTCTCTGGGCAAGAATTTGGATAGAAATCCACACCATCAGCCAGTCCAGGCTGGTGGCTCTGCCTCTTAGTCATCCATTACCTGTCCTTGCCCATAAAAGGTTAAAACCTCCTTTAATTCCATGTCTTAAAGGGTTTGTCCTGAGTACAATATTGTATAACTGTATTAATTCAACTGTAAACCTAAAAATTTACAGCCAGTCTTGAAATGGATGCATCTTAGCTCTGGAAATTACTATTGAATATGTCAGTGCTGTTGTCATGAAATGCTTCTTCTAATTATATGGTTATTAAATAAATAATTTTATAAAATCAAATAATAAAGAATAAATGTAATTGAATAGGTGAACAAGGCACTAACAGCTAAGATAAAATAATTAGTAAATCAATACCAGCAAATGTATGCATAAAGAATAGAAATTATGTTTATGTACTTGATAAACAAAAATGAATGAAAATAATTAAGTTGAAATATTAGAATAAAAATTATCAAATGCAGTGATATGATAAGTTAAAATTAAATGCACACACTGTTTTTTTGAGACAAGGCCTCCCTGTAGTCCCAGATGCCTGGAACTTGCTATATAGACCAGGCTGGTCTAGATCTTACAGAGGTTTGCCTGACTCTGAAATGCTGGGACTAAATAAGGGCATGCACCACCAGGCCCATCCAAATGCTCACACTTTAAACAGAATAAAATATAGAAAAAGTTGCTCCAGAAAATTTTGGGTTTATAAGGCTTTATTTACAGCTTTTGGGGTTATAGGAATTGCAGAAGGCCAGCAAATTTCATAACTTCTTATATATGTCTGAAATTTAGCAAGAGGTATCCTATAGCTTGCTGAAGATGAGTGTCTCTAGACACTCGGAAGGCAGAGGCAGGCAGATCTCTGTGAGTTCAAGGCCAGCCTGGTCTACATAGTGAGTTCCAGGACAGCTGGGGCTACAGGGAGACCCTGTCTCAAAAAGACAAAAAAAAAAATTAAATGCATGTATTGCATGGATGTTCATGGTAAACATAGATCAATGCAGATATTTTAAATGTCTATTTAATAATTTAGTACTTGGATGCTGTATAATTTTTATACTCTTTTGAGGAACTTTGTACATGGACTCATAATAAATTGGCATGTTTATTTAATTATATGCAAAAGCTAAACTTTACACTGCAATGTCTTGAGTCCCTGATGATAGGCCAGCCTTGGTCTCTAAAGAGATATTCCTTATTGTCTCCTTCCTACTTCTTTGCATGGATATTCCATTTTTAAAAGCAATTTCTTATTATGAACAGTGAAGCACTAGACATTCTTGAGCATGTACCTATCCACAGTCGTATGAATATTCATTCCTTTATTCAATCAGACTTTGTAATTGGAATGCATGCTTGGTATGCAATTACAAGAAGTCTATTAGATGCAGAGTGCAAGCTGCAGCCTTTCCTTTCTTCCTCCTCACCGTTCAGCTGCTTGGATACAACCCTTTGCACATTCGTTCCTTTTACCCTTTCACTAAGAGATGCCATGTGCATTACACAATGTCTTTAACCCCGCAGCACCCATGCTCTTTCTCCTCTGCACCCTGACTTTAGACATATCCCTTCTTCCCACACTAGTTTTACAACAGCTACTGACGCTTGCTTGTTCCTCATACAGGCTGACCCAAACGGAAAAGACTCCAGCATCAAGGCCTTTGCGTGTGCTGCACCCACAGCTTGGAATATTTATTTCCAGATTCTTCTAGCTCCCTCCTTTAATCCTTTAGGTCTTTGCTCGGCTTGTGTCTTCTACACACAGAATTTCCTACACATTAAAACAGCAGCTCCCTAACCCACACATACCCCGTGTCCTTTCTCAGTTCTACTGTCTGCAAGGGCATTCTTTGTTATCTGGCATTCTATTTATGGCACGTATTTATGTGTTCATTGTTTGATCCTGCCAATAGATTGTAAGCTCTATGAGGGCTCGATTGGTTCTGTCTACTGCTATAGCCTCAATCCTAGAGTGGTTATTAACATAGCCTAAGCAGATTTTAAGTGGATACTCATTTAATATATGGATAAATAGCAGTGAAGGGTGTACTTAAGTCATGGTTGACTAGATATTGATATTTTTTTGTTTGAGTCTCATTTTTGCTAAGATCTAATGAACTCCATTGTCTTGGACACATTTTTGTGCCTGAAGTGACTTGAGGTCATGGCAAGAATCCAACAAGCTGTCCTTTTCTCCTTCTTCCTCTTTTAGTGTAATGTTAAAAAGCAGAATCTTGCTAATTTTCTTCTTTAGGGTTCCAACATTTTGCTTAAGGCACACAGTGTCTGGGAGCTTCCATCTGAAAAAGTTGACTTATGTTACCATCGGGGGTTCCCAACATTACTTCATGGGTAGCTGCCAGTTCTAAAAGTGCTTCACAAGCAGAATTTCCTATACATTCACTTCACCAGCATGACTAGAGCATTTCTCTGACTGTGGAGACACTAGACACTAGAGCCTCATTTTGCATAGCCTGGCATGGCCATGGGGGTTGGTCTAAGGTTAGACCATTCATGTTCATCAGAACCAAGAGCCCAGGTATGCTCTATTTCTCTAAGTGTGTTAGGGCTGTACCCTTTTCAAAACAGCTTTCATTCCTGTTTCATAACAGCAAAGGATAAATTAGCCAACTGAGAAGCCCATTTAGTTCCTTGGCATTTAAGAAAAGAGGAAATGAATGCTCCAGCCATATGTCTCACAAAGTAATTTCCAGAAACTTCTAGCCAGCCCTCAGGTTCCAAGTTTGTTCGTTATCACATTTTTCATTCACTCAACAAACTTTTTTTTAGTAACACTGTGGAGAAATGACTGCAAAACATGCCAAAAAGATTGATTCTGCATGAAGATGATTGTTACTAGCTATAAAAGCTGTTTATTGAGAAGTTATTTTATTTCACGGCAAGAACTTAAATCCAAAAAATGATAATGATGTGGGGGTGATTAACTCTATATTACTGATGGGGAAACTTGGTTCAGAAACCAAGTCACGGGCTGGGAATATAGCTCAGTTGGTAAAATGTGTGTCTTGCATGTGTGAGGGCCTGAGTTTGAGTCCCAGATCTGATAAAATGAACTTACAAACTCAGTAGGGACTATCCAAGGTCCCATTCTAGACAGTGATTGAACATGGTCTCCCAGTGCTGCTAAAGCCATTTTGTAATTTTTATATTGCCTCTGAGGATTTTAATCTACAGAGGAAAATACATATAATCTGTCAACAATTCAAATTCTATGAAAATGATTCAGTTGCATACAAGAAGCTTTTCTTGATGGTGGACAGATGGTTGATGGAGGTGGAAAACTGTGTATAAGATAAAGTCTTTCGGTACCTTTGCCAGGTGATTGTACTCTTGGAACAAATAAATCCTATAGCTGAGTGAACAGCAGAGAGAATTATTAGGATTACAGAGAAACAAGGAAGCTATCAGGTTCCCATGTCTGGGAGGTGGAGTAGCCTTTCAGGGAGTGGAGAAAGTAGGTGGAAATCAGTGAGCACAAACACTTGAAGTACTGTTGAGTACCAGTCAGTGTGCGGTGTAAGCAGACAGAAAGACAATGAGATTTGTTCACCACAGGAAGGGAGCAACATTATCCTCAGGAAGGGTCATCTGGAACTGATAGAAGAGGGTTGAGCTCAAGGAGATCACAGTAAGAATAAGGCAGTTTGGAAATATTTGGCTACCAAATATTTCACATTAAGAACCAACTGAAGGGAAGTGGTAATGATGAGGAGGTACATGTGTATAGTGCTAGCCATCCCCCAAGGTGCCACATGGAATTATGGGGTGGGGATTAGGGCCATTTGAATGGGCTCAAAATGCTCATGGCCTTGCAACCATCCTCTAGTTTTGAACCATGGCAAAACCAGCAGTCTGGTGGTAGGATAATACTGAAATGGCTTCACTAGAGTGGGAAGACTGGTTTTTGGTGTCAGGAATAGTAGAAAACAGCTTCATACTGTGGGGTGGCTACTGAAGACTAAGTTTCCCATTGTTAACATGCTGATGAGAAGTTTAAAACCTTCTCAGTATAGTCTTAACCCCCATAAGTCATTGAAGCCCTCTTCCACGCAGCCTCAGGAGGTTGGAGAGATGGCTCAGTGTTTAAAAACACTGGCTGCTCATGGTTGAGCAGGACCTTTGACTTATCTTCCCATAGACGGAACTGGTAAAAGAAAGGAGACAGGGGCTCCTCCTAAGCTCATGTGACCCCTGAGGAACAGATCCTCAAATGGCTTTAAGAGTAAAAATAAATTGGTTTTATTTGGGCCAACTGAATGGTCTTAAGTACCCAAAAGGAAAGTATAACCAAAAATTAAAGGGATCAGTATATCTCTTTAAAAGTCCATGCGTATAGCTAAAGGCTACATAACAAGAAACAATGCCAGACTGGAGATACCTTCCTTTGAGTTGATGACCAGGGTAGCCCAAGAGAGTCCCAGACAGTAATCCAGCATAGAACTGGGAAAATGAACAGCAGACCCCAATCTTATCTAAAGGAATGTTGGCAACTGATTGCTGCTAGGTGAAGAAAAACTAATCTTCCTAAAACAAGGGACTCTAGATAGGCTGACTAGACTCAGCGGATGGATTTGCACTGGGGAATGGCTGGGGGCAGTGACAACACATTGGACAGGAACAGGGATGACAAGGGGGGGGTAGGTTATGGGAGGGTGCCATTTGGGATGCGGGTATAAAGATGAATAAGATTGTTTGGGATGCTCTGTATGAAATACACACACACACACACACACACACACACACACACATCAATTAAAATGTAAACAAACGAACAAAAAAACCAAAACAAAAAGCCCTGGCTGCTCTTGCAGAAGACAAGGGTTTGAATTCCGGCACCCACATAGCAGCTAGCAACCATCCATAACTCTAGTTCCAGGGGATCTGCCGCCCTCTTCTTTCTTTCATGGGCGTTGCATGATGTGAATGCATGTACATACATGCAAGTACAACACTCAGACACATAAAATATTTTTTTAATTATAAAAAACATGACCTCAAAACAAAGGGCACATTTTCAATGCCTTCCTAACGTTTCCTGAAAGCACTTAATTGTCCCCTTCTCAGTATTTTATCGCAGCCAGGGAGACCTATGAAAGGCTATGGGGACTTAACTGGGGTATCTTGCTTTCTCAGTCCCAGTATTTATTGTTAAACATGGAAATGGAAGGAATATTATTATTATTCTGATAGAAATGAAAGCACTCATGATGCTTCTCTTTTATGATTATTTTGAATGGTTTATATTTGGTATGATCCAATTTATTACTTTATACTGGAAAGGTATGATAACTGTGTCTAAAAATATTTAATTATATAATTGATTATGGGTACATTTTGATTACTTAAGGTGCAATAGTTTTAAATTGTCTTTGTTCTTGTAGGCATTTCTGTGGTTTTGAATGTCACATGCGAATCACATGGTCATGAGATTTTTTTTTAAAAACCACACTGGGAAGAGGAGTTCACCCAAGTGCTCCTGAGATTTCCCTTTTTTTCTAGAGAGGAGGGGGCTGTAAGCAGGTTCAATGACAGCTCTGCTGAAACTTTGCCCGAAGTCCTGTGAAATAGATGGTTCACCAGTTCTCAGGGGTAGAATCTGGCTGTGCCTTTCCTTTCTGTCCCTTGCTTTGCAGGGCACAGGGTGCACAGTCTGTAAGCTGGAGTGGATATATACCTCCTCCTCTGCTTCTACAACGATTATCACTGCAGGCACTGTGCTCTCCAGACTGCTGGTTGAGACATTGGGTATTTCCTATTTGCTAGGTCTCATTCTAACAATTTCTGTATGTTAGACTCATTATAGGCTTTCTTATAATTCCATTAAGTGGCTATTAATATCTCTATGGACAAAAGACTGACAATCAGCCTGTGTAACAGGTGCAAGTTTGCACAGCTAATCACTGGTAAGAGTTTGAGTGACAGAACCATCTATTTTGTCAGGAAATCAGAGCATTAACATGTGCCAATGTTTACTGGACGTATTCCAATGTACAATTCTGTAACAAGTTTCTTTAAAAGAGGCTGGGTAAATGAGTTATTTGGATAACTCTGACCCTCAATTATTTCCTGTCTCCCCAAATGGCACAAATCTACCATTTCCTCTAAATAAGGACCTTTGTGTGCATGAGTATAGAAGAATCCCTTTTCTGCTTCTCTGACTGCTTATCACTCATTCTCTTTTGTATAGTTACCTAAAGGTTGGTTAATAAGAGGGAATTCACATGGCATATCTGGAAACTTCGGATTGATTTGTTGTGTCTAGTATTTTTGGCAAAAACAGTAGTGACTTGAATTTTTCTGCCTCTGATTCTTGTCTTTGAAAAGCAGAAAAATCACCAAGGTCCAGAAGAGCATCATATTGCTTGTTTACATGTCCTGTCCCCTAATGGGGGCAGTGATGTTTTGAGGTTTGGAGAAAGACTTTGAAATCCAGCAGTGACAGTTGGCAGTTAATGCAAAAATGGATTTTCTGAGAAACCATCCTAATATGACCCAAGAAAATGTTGAGCACTTTCTTCAAGTAAGAGACAAGGTCTGGGGGGTTTCAGAGTCATACAGCTCTGTGAAATTCCATGAGACGATAAGACAGTTCATTTTAACTACGGACCAGACAGGGACGAATGGAACAAAAAGAAGGGAATGGTGAGAACTGGGAGAGAAAAGGTGGGGGTGATGAGCAAGGGAGGGCAGAGCCAGGGAACTGGCACATTTAGAGGCTTGCACTAAAAGCACTCTTAATTGAAATAATCCAAGTAATTTTCTTTTACACTATTCTATGAAAAATTCAGAAAGGGTTCAGAAAGAGAGACAAGAATTTAGCAGAAAATACAGCTTCTCTTTTCTCAGAGATCATCATTCTCTAGGTTCTGGGCACTTCATCTTAAACTCTTATTTTTAGAATCTTTTCTGATAAAGAAAATTTGATTCTAATGGAGTCATTATTATAATTTTCTATTAGGGTTTATACAACTTACTCCAGTCTTTCTCAGATTTAGTATCACGTGATACAAAATATCTAAGTCTTCTAAAAGTTTCGTAGTTTTGTTTTTTCAATATTTAAATCATTAATCCATCTGGAGTGTGTGATGTGTGTGGAGGTGTGTGGTGTGGGAGGGACATGCTATGGTGTGTGGTGTGTAGTGTGTGTGTTATGTGTATGTGTGGAGTGTGTGATATATTATTATGTGTATATGGTGTATGTGTAGTGTATGTGCATGTGGTATATGTATGGTATCTGTTATGTGTGTGGCTAACATGTAAACAACATGTAATATTACATGTTTTTCATATAGAGAACCAATTGTTCCAGAACAATCTATTAACTATTTCCTCATTCATTTTATACTGTCTGTGGCATATTTTCATATGTATATAAATCTGTTTCTGGGCCTTTAGAATCTGTCCCCTGTTGTTTGAATTACAATTGCATTGAAATCAGCCCTGAAATGAACTTTTCTACTCCTTTGTATGGGTTTCAGGATCCATTTATCAAATTCTATAAAAGTATTCTGTGAGGATTTTGGTTAAAATTTCTTCAAATTGGGGATGATTATTGTGTGATAATACTATATTCTGAACCATAAACAAGTTATCTCTATTGACAGGGTTTTATCTATAAATTCTAAATTTTCCAATCAAGATTTATAGTTTCCCATTAAATCTTTGTGCACATTTTGTCACACGTATTCCATGCTTTGGTGCTTTATGCCATTTCATTGCTATTGTGGACATCTTATCACTATAAATAATATCTTTATATCATCATCATCATCATCATCATTATTATTATAATTATATATTCTGATTAATTGGTTGGTTGATTATTTCAGTTCAAAGGAACACTATTAATTTTTGTTTATTGTGTACTTACCAGTTCTAATAGTTTGTGTTTTCTTATATTTCCAATGTAGCAACTGTGCTGTCTGTGAAAAGTAGCTTTCCTTTTTGTAAAAATGATTATACCTTTCTTTTTTTCTTATCAATTCCTTTATGATGTTGAATAAATATTATAATGCCATCTCTACCTTGTTTCTGACTTTTTTTTATTGATGGTGAGGTTTGATGGAAATAATAGACAGTCCTTATTACCTTTTGTACATTCTGCTCTTAATTTTCATTGCAATTTGTGTTGAGCTTTAATTTCCTTTTGTGTGTGTGCTCGTGTGGTATATGTATGTGTGTGCATGCATTCACACACCCATGCATACATATACACATGAAGAAACTGGAGGAGGACATTGGGTATCATTCTCTGTTCATTTATTATACAGTTGATGTGTCTAATGGTGAGGGTGAGAGTAGGGTACTACAGTCACCTACCATTAAGGTTTTGGGGTTAATCTATGATACAAAAATGTGGTAGTGTTTGTTTTATGAAATTGGATGAGTATATTTGGTGTGTATGTATTTAGAATTATAATTTCCCCTTGGTGAATTGATCCCTTGATCAGTATGAAGTAACCCTCTTTTATCTCTTCTGACAAGAACTGGCCTGAAATCTATTTGGTCAAATATTAGAATAGCAATGTCTACTTACTTCCTGACCCCATTTGCTTGGAATAATTTTTTTCTATCCTTTCACCTTAAGATAGTGTTTATCTTTGGCAGTAAGGTGTGTTTCTTGGAGGCAGCAAAAAGAAAGGTTCTGTTTTCTAATCCAGTCTGCTAGTCTGTGTCTTTTGATTGGTGAATTTGAGACCATTGAGACTCAGAGTTATTATTGAAAGGTAAGTATTGTCCCCTGTCATTTTGTTGGTTTGTAGTGTTTGGGACATTCTTAATCTTTTTTTTTCTTTAATGAGTGTCATAACATAATTTTTGTTCTCCTGCAATCCCTTGAATATGTTTATCTTTCTCTTCAGACTGAAGTATTCCTTCTAGTAGTCTTTGTAGGGCTAGCTTGGTGGTCATGAATTCCTTTAGCCTGTTTTTATAATGGACAGTTTTTCTTTCAGAGTCAACTATGGCAGATAGTTTTGCTAGGTATTAGACTGAGTTGGCAGTTGTGGTCTTTAAGAGTTTGAGAAACATCATTCCAAGTCCTTGCTTTCATGAACTGGATGAAAATGTCAGCAATTGACCCAGATCCTGCCATCCCAGCTCTCAGGTCTTCTTGGGTTGGGTCACTGGAATCACGGGCATATGCCAACACATTCAGTTAATGATTGGAAGCCAGGTCTTCATGCATGCTAGGTAGGCACTTTACCCACTGAACTATATCCATAGCCCCTGTGATGAAAATTTCTTAAAGATAGCTTTCACAAAATGGAAAATTCTTCCCTAAGATAAAGATAGAAACAGAGAGAAACATGGAGTATATGGTGGCATAAACCTGTGATCCCTGTACTCAGGAGACAGAAGCAAATTAGAGCCTAGACTGATCTACATGACACAGGTGCACTTACATACATGTAGGCAATACACTTATACACATAAAATAAAAATAATAAATTAAAAAAAATTTTGAGACAGGGTCTCCCTGTAGCCCTAGCTGTCCTGGAACTCACTATGTAGATCAGACTGGCCTTGAACTCACAGAGATCCACCTGCCTCTGCCTCTCAATAAATAAAATATTTTAAAATGAGCTTTCATAAACACAGCATATGCACCTTCCCAATTAGAATGATAAAGATTAATTATCTAAACTACAGACAGAAGGAAAAGACACAGAATTCAAAAAGAAACACGTACAAGGGTAAGAGTGGACTTCTTGTCATCAGTGATGGGCCCAGGAAGACAATGGAGGAGCATCTTTCCTATGCCAGACTTGAAGTACCTACCTGAGTTCAATCCCCAGAACCCACATAAGAGTGGAAGGGAGAATCAACTCCACAAAATTGTCCTCTGACTTCCACACACATGCTGTGGGATTTAGGCACTCGCACACATACAATAATAAACAAAAAATTAAGATTTTATTTATTATTTTTATTTTATGTGTATGAATGTATTCCCTGTGTGTATATAAGTGCACCCATGTCATGCAATGCCTGCATAGGTCAGAAGAGGGTGTTGGATTCCCTGGAACTGGAGTTATGAATAATTGTTAGCCACCATGTGGGTGCTGGAAATTAAACCTGGGTCCTTTATCTTATCTTTCAAGGAAATCTTTTGAAGTTATATTAAGAATTTTTACTACCTTTAGAGAAAATACAGTACACTTAAGGCTTCTAATGTGACCACTATAATAAATCTCTCTCCAGATATAATCTCCCATGCATTAATATTTTAAACATCTGTTCTGATTTTATGATACATAGAATAAACAAACAGCAGTTGGTACATATGAAGTAAATTATATTTAAAGATAAATAAATGATGTAATTTAAATATGCAAATATATTTTATAAATATTTACCTGTTACTCTTCCATGACTGTAACCTTGGTAAAGGCATAAGATATGTCTGTTTTTCTTTTGTTTGCCCTTTATTTCATGCAGTGCTGGCCAATAGTAAGGGCCAAAGATCCTAGATAAAATAGTAAGTGATTGTGCTGGGCGTGGGGGCGCGTGCCTATAATCCCAGCACTCGGGAGGCAGAGGCAGGCAGATCTCTGTGAGTTCAAGGCCAGCCTGGTCTACACAGTGAGTTCCAGGACAGCTGGGGCTACAGGGAGACCCTGTCTCAAAAAGACAAAAAAAAAAAAAAAAAAAAAAAAAGAGTAAGTGATTAAAACATAAATGATAATTTTCTATTTGTTATTTTTATTTTTGTGTATGAGTGTGTTGCCTGCATATATATAAGCTCACCTGTGTCATGCAATGCCTGAGGAGGTCAGAAGAGAGCATCAGACTCCCCTTGGAACTGGAGTTACAGACAGTTGTTAGCCATCATGTGGGTGCTGGGAATGGAACCCAGCCAGGTCTTCTGCAAGAACAGCCAATGCTCTTAACTGCTAAGCCATCACTCTAGCCCCCAATAAATGATAATTTTATAATAAACCAATATAGATGAGTTATATGATAAAATTGAGAAATAGGAAATCAAATTATGAAATAAGTAATTTGATTTTTTTGAAAATGTAGATGTAGATTATACTGTGGATTTTTTCTCAGTAATAAATGATGTATTCATTTATGATAATGAACACCTTCACCTTCCACTTGATGGTTGTCTATCTGATTTATCATACAAGCAGGCAGAAAAATTTGAGGCTCTATCTAGGCTAGGTTTCCTAATCTTTGTTTTTGGAGGTGTACAGGCAGAGCCCAAAGCAAAGGGGAATATTCTGGTATCTAGGTATGTCCTAATTAGCTATTGCTGTGATAAAACACTCTGACCAAAATCAACTTGGGGAAGAAAGAGTTTATTGCATCTTATACTTCCAAGTGGCAGCCCATCTTTGAGAGAAGTCAGGCAGAAACTCAGGGCAGGAGCCTGGAGGCAGGAACTGAAGCAGACTGTGGAGGAGCACTGCTTTCTGGCTTGCTCTCTGGCCTGTGCTGAGCTGCTTGTGCAACCCAGGAGCACCTGCCCAGGGGTGACACTACCTGCAGCGGACTGGGCCTTCCCATAGCACTCAACAATCAAGAAAATGCCTCAACCTCTACACCTAAGGTTCATGGAACATAGTGGAACAAAGAGTAGAGAGAACACTAATGCATCCTTCAACTCTCACCAGCAAAGCATCCTCATGCAACAGGGTGTGGTGCACACAGAAGGCCACAACTGGCCGAAGAGTAGAGAGTAAGAGACTGTAGAGTGCATGTCCTGGATAGGACTCCTATATTAAGCCTCACTGACCCATGGCTCAGAGACCATTGCAGAAGAGAGGGCTAAGGGATTTTAAGAATCAGGGTTGATGCATGATCATAAGGAAACAGTCTTCCAGGGCCCTGGGAACTTGCTCATATCAATTTATAGCAATGGTGACAGCATGCACAAGACCCATACAAACTCAATCAGACAAAAACCCACCATAGAACTGGGGAAATGGACAGGCGGCCCCAACCTTAGCCAAGGAACTATTGGCAACTGATTGTTGCTGGGTAAGGAAAAGTTGATCTTCTTTGTGAGTGACTCTGGATAGACTGACTAGACTCCAGTGGATGAACTTGAACTGAAGGACATCTAGGTACACAAAGTTGACTCCATAGGCCTTAACATATATGACAGAATGCATGAAATCTGATGGAGGTGGCTATGCATGGTTTGACCAGGGGAGGGGGTCTAAATATGATTAGGATGGATTGTATGAAATGCACAAAAATTCAGTTAAAAATACACATTGAAAAAAAAGAAAGAAAATGCCTCACAGACATGACCATAGGCTAATTCCATAGAGGAAACCCCCAATTCAGGTTCCCTCTCCTAGTTGTGTCAGGTTGACAACTGAAGCCAACTATGACAAAGTGCTAGGTTCTAGATGTTATATCCCTTCCAAATTTATGAGCTGAAACCTAATCTGCAGTACAATGGCATTAGGAAGTGGGACCTTTGGAAGATGCCCTGGTCATGGAGCAGCGACTTTGTGAATGGGATTCGTGCCATTCACTATACAAGAGGTCCAGAAATCTGTCTTCACTCCTTCCGTCATATAAGGACACAACAAAAAGATACCATCTACAAGGGAGCAGACATTTACTTGTCATTGAATCTTGGATTGCCCATCCTGCAGACTGTGCAAAACAAACTTTTTGGGTTCATAAGTCACCCCACTTATGGCATTTTTGTTAAGATAGGCACAAATAGGCTAAGACACTAGGCAGGACCATCTTAAAACGGAGGGCAGGTGGTTACAGCTGTTTATATTCAGGTGCATCTAGTCCATGGTGTGTGGGCCATGTGTGCCTGAGGGTAGCTATGAATGGAACCCAACATAAAATCATAAATTTACTTAAAGTGTAAAGTGTTATGAGAATTTTTGATAACTTGATTACATAGTTCTTTCATATGAACTTTGTAGATAATAATGTCTGCCACAGTATCAAAAAGTTGGACATGGTTGGTAGAAAAGAACAAGATATGAGAAAAAATAATAATACAGGATGATAAAGTGATAAAGCCTGGACTTACTACCAGTGACAAGATGATCCCAAGAAAGGGTCTGTTTGTGCTTTAAATCTTTGAAGAGTTAAGGAACAGAGAAAAACCTGTGATAGTGGGCAAACAGTAGTTTTCTTTTTCTTTTTTTTTTTTTTTTAATCTCACTGGCTTATGATGTAACTGCTAACATTGTGTCTCTTCTTCAAATATATTTTAGAAAAAATTTATCTTTGGAAGATTTTATTTTTTTTATTGCAACTGGAACATTTTTGTTTGTGGCATTACTACCGTGTGTTTTCATGTCATCAGAAAATTGGATTTACATAGAAGGAATGTTTTATATATTCACCAATATAAGTGCTATTGGTTTTGGAGGTTATACAATAGGTGAATTTTAGAAATCTTGAAATAAGATTAGTTATCACAGCAGCAGAATGAAACAATGCAAAATAAAGCTTCCAATGTTAATGGATTTCCTTAAAGATGAGGGTCAAAGCCCTTTAAAGTCAATTCTTTATTATCCATAATCCCACACTACACACTTCTCTCTTTCCTTATGCCAGAGTTATCACCTACCAAGGCTTAAGTATAATTCCTCCTCAACTACAGTCATGTGATGCTTAGCAGCAAGGATAATGTAGAGATGTGTCCTTAGTTGATTTTGTTATGATGTGAACATCATCTACATTTTACTAGATGATGCAATCAGCCCTTAATGTGGTGTCTTGATGCAATCAAGAAATGCAGAAAATATAGCTGACAAGATGACTCAGTGGATGAGGGTGCTTGCCACCTAGTATAATAACCTGAATTTGATCCCGAGAATCCACAAGATGGAAGTTGAGAACTAACTCCCACAAGTTATCCTCTGACCGACACATGCATGCTATAGCATGTTCCTCAAAGAAAGAAAGGAAGGAAGGAAGGAAGGAAGGAAGGAAGGAAGGAAGGAAGGAAGGAAGAAAGAAAAAAGAATGAAAGAAAGAAAGGGAGGAAGGGAGGAAGGGAGGAAGGGAGGAAGGAAGGAAGGGATAGGATTATGAGGCTGATGTTGGCGTAAGATGTCAGCCTGCTTACAATGAACATTTTATAGGCAGGAGAACATTCTAAAATAACAATAAAATTACAGTAAATACATATCCCATGAAATTACCATTATCAAGATTTATATTCTGTGCATACTGATAACTTCTGTACTTTGATATGATTGGCAATGTAATAGTTTTATTTACTCCAGCATTACCACAAACACAAGTAATGCTTTGTGTAATGCTGTGATGTCTATATCATGTGGTACTAGGAAGTTTTCACCTCTATTATAATCTTTCTATGTGGTCCATCAATGTCCAAGCCATTACACAATACATGACCTTGATGACAGCATCCGCTAGAGGAAAGAAACAACAGAACGAATATGTATTGAAAGAGGATTGATTAGATCTGCTTACACAATAGGATGGGAGCAGTCCTGCAATGGCTGACTTACATCGAGAGGTTGAGAACCCAGTAGTTAGTTGCTTAGTCCATGAGGCTGGGTGCTTCAGCAGTCCCTATCTAGTGCTGAAGGCCTGGAAGGTTCTTGGAGAGCTACTCATCTTCAGTTGCATTGAAAGTCTAAAGAAACTGTTTCTAACTTTCTTTTTTCCCTGTCCTTTTATCTAGGCTGCTACCAGAAGGTGCCACTCACATTAGGGTGGCTCTTCCCACATCAATTAAGACAATCTAGACAATCCCCCACAAACACACTCCTGCACATGTCCAATATGAACCGTGCTTCTTTGAGACTGTCTTCCGAGGTGATTCTAGGTTGTGTCAATTTCACGGTTAAAGCTAACTATCACATTCCATCCCTTGATACATGATAATTAAAACACACATGTAAAAAATATAAGTGACTAATCCCTTGTACACACATTATATAACTTTTTAGAAGTTATTTCAAATTCCTCCCTATAGGAAAAATGGAATATGGGGAAAGAGCTATACAGACATTAAATGTTTCCATACGAATCTGTAAATCAAGAAATGACTCTTAAGAGCTGGGAATGTGTGTAGCTCAGTGGTAGAGTGCCTGCCTAGCATTCATGAAGTCTCAGGTTCAATACTCAGCACCACACTCACACACAGAGATAAACCCATAAATCATTTGGTACACACTGTTCTAAACTGGCAGTTCTTTTCTTTCCACACTTTAAAGATATTATCCCACCGTCTCTGGCTTCTATTCCCTCCAATGATAAGTCAACTGTCAGTTTTATTGTTGATCTTTTGAGGTAAGGAAATTTTTTCCCTTCCTGTCTGCTTTTAACCTTTTCTGTGTTTTTTTGTGGGTTTTAAAAAGTAAACTTAACTATTATGTACTCTAATATAACTTTCATTATATTTATTCTGCTTGAAAATCACAGAGATTTGGGGGTTGAATTCTCTCTACTACAATGAGGTCTCATACTCTTTGTTCAAATATTGTTTCTTGTCCACTCTGTTCCACTCTTTGGAGTCCAATTATGAGAGGGTATTAGACCTCAGTTGGATTTCAAATGTTTCTCACGTACTTTGCTATGATTTTAATTTTTTCTTCTGATTTCACTTAGGACTCTTTGTCACCTGACTTGTAACTTCTATTTGCTTCTTTTTACAACACAGTGTGCTCAGTTGTACTTTTTAGTTCTAAAGTGTCTATTTAACCCTCTTTCCTGGCAGATTCTAATTCCTCAGAGAAATGTTTTCCAGTTCTTCAACTGTTTTCTCACATTATCTTACATTTTCAAAATACAATAGTCACAATTGCTTGAGTTCTTATTTATTAATGCTAATATCTGTAACATCTGTGGATTATTTCTATGATTTCTTTTCATTCTGATTTTTGGCCAGATGATTCTGTCTCTTACAATGTCTAATAATATTTGATTGATGTAAACTTTGCTTTTAAAACTTATAGATGGTCCAGGTAATGTAATCTTCCTCCAGACGACTTCCCTCTTCTCTGCCAGGAGGTAGAGAGTAATTGGTAGGTAAAAAGTAGCCATATGACGAATAGGGTTGATCAGGAGAAAACACCAGGACACAGATAAGACTCCATCAGAATAGAGTTTATTAGCAAAGGAACACATGGGACAGATTCCCTTCCGGGCAGGGAAAATGTCTGCCCGGGTTGTGAGCTGGGGTCTTTTAAAGGGGGAGCCTTCTGCTTCCTGAAGTAGGCAGGAAGATGTTTGTTTTTTTTTTTAAGTTGGGTGGGGGGAGTGGGAGAGCAGGACTGTTAAAACCTGTTCTCTTTAGAGATCAAAGGGGAAGCCTGCTGTGTTGGCCAAACAGTGGAGAAAAGTCTGCTTCTCTTGAATTCCAAAGACCAGGGCACTTGTCAGCTCAGTTCCCTTGTCTCAGGAGCTCAAGTCCATGAGACCCTGTTGGTGAGGGGGTGGGGCTATCTGAACCTTAACAGTAATATATGAGGAAAGCAATTGAGCACATTAACCCAAAGGATGATCTAAGTTGGTGCTGGGTTACAGATCTTGTACTGCAGTTCCTCAGGAACTTCCTGAGGTGTTCAGCAAGGCCACTCCCTTAGGCTATTCCTGAAGGCCATTCCCTCAGGTTGTTCCTGAAGGCCATTCCCTTAGGCTGTTCCTGAAGGCCATTCCCTTAGGCTGTCCCTATGTCAGTCATTTGAATCCAATGATAACTCTTCTACTTTCTAAACCTTTTTAAAAAGTTTTCATCCAAGGACATGAAGTTTCAGAATTTGGCAATCCATTGTTTAGAATCGAAACCTTTCAGATCTCCAATTTTATCGGCCCAGCCCTACAGGAGCTTTGCTGGGTTTTGGTTCCTTCTGTTTAGGCAAAGTTTAAATCTTCAGCTTCTCTGAGTATCCCCAGTATCAACAACAGAAGAAAAGGAAAAGGCAGGTGCAGATGTTGGCTTTCTTCCCTTGGGGAAATGTTAGCCCACAATGCACTGCCTTGGCAGCTCTAAAACACCTTTAAGCAGAAGGCTGTGAAAAAGCATAGCAGGACCAACAGGTGTTGCCGTACTTAGCATTTTCTTCCTGCTCATTCACACCTCACCATCAACGATTGTCAGAAACCTTTGCTTTGTTGAACATTTTTCTTATTATTTCCTTACTGTTTGGATAATATGATTTAAAATCCAGAGCATCATAAAAAGGAAAAGTGTTATCTCAAAATTAGCAAACATATGGGACAGCTAAGGAAATGCCAACTGTCTTCACCCTGGGAATGCCAAAAGGAAACTTACCAAGCACTCCCAAGTGATATTTTAAACAGTTATGAAGTCTTTAGGTATTTATCCTTGAAATGTGTTTGTTTGGTGCCAGGGAGATTGCTCAGGGAGTAAAGGCTTTGCTGCCAAGCTGAGGACACGAGTTCAGTTCCTGGGAACCATACAGTAGAAGGAGAGAACAGACTCCCGAAAGCTGTCTTCTGACCTCATGCACACACACACACTGAATGAATGAATGCATGCATGCATGAATAAATACAATAAAACATCTAGAAATGTGTTTATTTGAAGTTACCTGTCTATCAAATAGTCCTCATTTATTTTTGGTTCTATTCTGCTACCTCAGAAAGAACCTTTAATCCATTACAATCACTTCCCAGGATGTGAGTCCAGGAATTTCAGGGTTCCGGGAGGAATAAGCAGTGCTGGGAGATGGTGGAAGGGGCTTCTTTTGGTGCTTTACTGGTTTGTCCTTGGAGAAGCTCCTCCCTGTAAGAGAACAATGAGGAGCTGGGGGTAGGAATGAGGCAGGGAGATGACTACTCAGAAGGAGAAATAGGAAAGAGATTTCTCCTAGAGAAGGACTTTTGTCTAGGTGATGCTGCTCAGCAGCATGTGGGAAGTCTCTGGGTCAGATGATTTCAAAATCAGCAACAGCTTGAGATCTCTGATGGCTACAGGTCTGTATTATCTGTAGTTAGCAGACTGGGCATACTTTCAAGGTATGTAAAAGGCATGCAGCTTCTAAATGTCTAGGTATCTGCTTACTAGGACTGTTTTAAAACAGCTGTAATTATCAATGTTAAAGTTTAGCACGAGCGACTTATAAGATCTTCACTGATCAGCTCAGCATAAGAAGTCTATCCTGGCCTTTCTTGAATGCACCTTCCCTGAGCCTGGGCACACACTTTTCTCTTAAGTCCCCCATGATTGCCCTAATGCTTTAATGTCCCTTTGAGTCCAACTTGGCTTCTTCACAGAGCCTTCACATTCTATTGTGTTCCTCCATCTCTTGCCCCAGGTGGATCTGTAGATGAATATTAAATAATTTAATATCTGATAAACTATTCCTTTATTTCATACTCCAATAAGCACAGCACAGATAAATTGTATTCAGGGATGAACCCCAATGCGCTCGCTCTGCACTGTCTCTGGCCACTTTTTTTCCACTTGGATCCACGTTTCCGCAGCTACACCTCTTTGCACACACAATTTGCAATCAGGAGAAATGAAAGACAAGACATGAACAGAACTATGGGAGTTACAGTAGTCGGTTAAGATGGTTGGATTATCCAGTTTGTTTTTTTTCTTTCTTCAGAGGATTCTTCCAAAATTTTTATGACAAAAGTAACAAAAGTATACAGCTTTAAATTCAGAAGTGTAGCTAAGTGGCACAGTAAGGTAGATTGTATTTTTGTTAAAATGAGTCTGATTTTAAATGACTTTCTAGTATATCTTTTTCCTTTCTTCTTTTTTAAAGACTTACTAGCAGCTGTGATGACACATCAATGGCATCATTGAAAAATGTTATGAAAGGCCCTGGATTCAACTTTCAACATTGAAAGGAAAAAACAAAAGAAATTTAGTGTAGTTATTGTGGTGTTCAAAATAATTTTTTAAAAAGAAAGGAATTTTCCCAGCTTCCAGATGTGCTCTGAAGAAATGAAGATAATCCAAACATTTGTATTTAAATTATATTCTTTCCATTAAAACTTAACATTTTAAATATGCTTTATTTTAATGTCTGATTGTAGGATCCAATTCTAAAAGAAGGTATGTTTCTAGATATTGTGAATGGAAAGCAAATGTCATATGAAAAAGTCATCATCTAATTATTTTGTGTTATTTGCTTCCTGTCTTTGGTTTCAAATTCCATCAAAGAGAAACATCACTTGATTTATTCAAGTGTTGTATCAATTTGGATTGTCCATGGCTTTGCCTGGATTGCTCTTCTATTTAACTTAATAATGATCTTTCTGCAAGAAATGGAAATAAAGCTAGGTAAGGAAGCACCTGAAATAAAGCCTGGAGAAGGAAAAGAGATGGAAGGCCTTAAGAAACAAGGCTTGTAAGCACCTTGTCAATCAAACTTCAGAGGGTTTCCACAGAGCTCTCCACAAGTCTCAGAGTAGGAAAAGGGAAGGGGAAAGCTACCCGCTTCTTCTCCGTAAACCTCTTATGTGGGTTCCATTTGACTGAAATGTATTTATTTCCATTTTTTATTAGCATTTAAATACGTTTAATGCAAATCTCAGCTTTACTCATCAACCTCCCCCACACTGGGCTGACTCCTGTTTGGATTCACATTAGCATGTATATACCCTATGTTGAAAGAGGCAGTCCATTTTTTCCCATCACGCACTTCAGTAAAGCTAGAAATACACATGTACAAATCTATGGGGCTGTTTTCATTGCTATCTATTTCTTGTACAAACTATATTGAATAGTTTCCTAAATTTTTCACAAGCAAAAGGTATATAGATATAGATAGATTTTATTTATCGATGTGTTTCATTGTACATAGTGATGAATTACATAAAAGTATTTTCTTTTAAGTGTATCATGTACTTTGCCCATGTTCATGCCCTGATACCCTCTCTTTTGTCCCCACTCCCTCCACCTACTAGTTCATTTCTTTCCCTCAGTCTTACTTCTGCCTCTGTGCCATGAACATACACATTTTATGTATGTATAGGTATAGTTTATGGTTTTATGTATTGATATAAAGTCCAGGAAAAATGAATGAGAGAAAATGTTATCATTGTCTTTCTGAGCCTGGGTAATTTTCCTTAATATGATGCTCTCCAGCTACCTCAGTTTTCCAGAAAATGACATGATTTCATTCTTCTTTACAGTTGAATAAAACTCCACCATGTATGTATGTCACTTTGGTTTGTCCATTCATCTTTTGGCAGACACCTAGGTGATCCCATAACTTGACTTCTGTGAATGATTCTTCAATAAACATAGATGGTGTGTTGACTTGGAATCCTGTGGGAATATGCCCATGAGTGATATAGTTGGGTCATATGGTAGTTCTTGTTTGAGTTTTTTGAGGAACTTCCATATTGATTACCATAGTAGTTGAATTAATTTACTGTGCCCCTAACAGTGTCTAAGAATACCCTTCCCATCCTCGCCAGTATTAGTTATGTTGTCTTACTGATAGCCATTCTGATGTCATTAGATGAGTTTCACTATAGTTTTAACTTGCAGTTCCCTGGTAGCTAAGAATATTAACATTTTTTCCATGTAGCTGTTCATTTTGCTACTTAGTTTTTTTTTTTTTTTTCCTTTTCGGTGTTGTGTTTTTCCTATGTCCTAGATATTAATTTTCCATCACATATATAGCTAGCAAAGATTTCCTCCCATCCTCTAGGGCATCTTTCCATTCATTTGTTCGTTTCCTTTGCTATGCAGAAGCTGTTTATTTTCATCCAATCCCATTTGTCAATTCTTAGTTTTATTTCCTGAGCTATTGGATTCCTAATCGGAAAGTCCCTGCCTATGCCCATATCTTGAAGTATTTTCCCTACATTTTTCTAAAACAGGCTCAGAATTTCAGGGCTAACATTAGGGTTTTTGATCCATTTTTAATTGATTTGTGTGAGGTAAGAGATAAGGTTCTTTCTTCTTTGTGGATATCCATTTTACCAGCACCATTTGTTGAAGAGGCAGGCTTTCCTTCAATGTATGTTTTGGTGCCTTTGCCAAAAATTAAGTGGTTGTGGCTGTGTAGTTTTTTTCTGGGTCCTCTATTCTAGTCCATTGGTCTAGTTGTCTGTTTTTGTGCTAGCCACATGTTTTGTTGCTATGGATCTACAGCACAACTTGAAATAATGTATGGTGATCATTCCAACATGATTCTGTTCAGGATTGCTTTGGTGATTCAGGTTCCCTTAAGCTTTCATGTGAATCTTAGAGATGTTTTTTTATTTTTGTGAAGAATGTCCTTGGAACTTTGATGGGGATTACCTGTAGCTCACTTTTGGTGATATATCCATTTCTACAGTAGTAATTCTACTGCTCCATCAGCATGGGAGATCCTTCCATTTTTCTAGTGTCTTCTTTCATTTCTTTCTTTCAGTTGTCTAAAATATTTATTGTAGAAGTCTTTCATGTCCTTGGTTAGACTTACTCCTAGGCATTTGCTTGAAGTCATTGTGAATGGGACTGCTTTCCTGATGTTTTTCTCAGAATTTTTGCTATTAGTTTAAAAAACTACATTAACTCAGAAAGACCTGGGGGATTTGCTTCAGAAAGTATATTGACATTGTTCAATATGACCTTTTAAAAAATTCAAAGTATGAATTCTCTAAATATGTATTTAAATACATCTGTGGATTAAGATGTCAAAATCCATATTGGGACATGCATACAGAGATATGTGAGTGTCCATAATTAATGGAAAAACATAACAGACAAAGAACCTCTGTATTGATCACAAGGCTTCCTGTCTTCTGAAGTCAAAAGTGCTAGCTGAATGAGAGGCTAAAAACTTAGAACTTAGAAGCTCAAAGCTGTAGAGACCTTGAATGCTCAGTCAAGGCAGGTATGTCATGCTAAAGCAGGAGCCCAAGAGCATCCCAAAGCATGAGACAGGGATATCGGGATGGACCCTCCCAAGTGTCTGACTATCTCACTCTGGGCTCCTCAGGATGAGTGAGATATCTTACCTTTCCCTAGAAAGAGTGTATACTTCTCCTGTGCTAGAAAACTGCAGAAATTTCTTCCTTTCTGACGAGGCAGCAGATGCTCTACTGAGAAGCAACTCCTACTTCTCCTCCCAGCTACCAAGTCAATTACTGGAGTGAAATCTTTGCAAAGCTGCCAGGGGACATCCTGGGCCTAATTATGAAGAAAAGACTATATAGCAAAGGATTGTAAAAATTCATTAGTTTATACTTGGAATTAGAGTTTGAAGGCACTGATCATGCTTGTAAGGAGCACAAAACTGGCTATGCAAGAAATCACTGACTTGGTGGCACTTACATGACATGGGGTTTAACAATAAGAAAGGACACCAGGGGATGGAACAATGTGTATCTGAGGTGGTTTTTGGAAACATGAACAACGCCACTGCAAGTTCAGGGTGAAAGGAAATGTCTGAGTTGACCTACAGAGGGCAGGGAAAGGTCAAGGAAGGCATGAAGACGCTGAGAGCAGGGGGCATGCTAGAATCAAGAGAAAAAACCACAGCCAACTAGGGTTGTGCCCTGTGACCACTTCTGGCCACTGCAGGCTCCCTGCATACCCTACTATGCCCACATTGTGAAGCACTAAATGTACTTCTCTGACAGTCATGAGCTATCACATAAAACAACAGCACGGTCCCCTTTCTTGTTTTTTATCTTGGTGAAATTTGGATCCCTAAACTACCAGGTCAATGTCTCCACTTCCAGTTCACTGGAATCAGTCTGGTGCCCTCTAGGGGGCTCATTCCTCCTTTGGATAATAAACTATTCTGTGAGTAGATCTGCCCATAATCTTGATAAATGTTACTACCATTCCTTAGAGCCCAGTCCTTAGCCTTTAACAGAAACCTCAATGTTAGTTTTCAGTTTCAGCACATTCTATGTTTTCCAAAAGTTTGTTGCTAGTATCATTATTTGGCCTTTCATAGATTATTCTAAACCAGCTGCTTTGGGTGAAGGATACAGAGAATATACTCACCTCCCATCAGAATCCATCTGCTGCCGTATTTCTTGAGTGGGAAAGTAGGTTCTTAGTCAGAAATGGTACTATGTGGAACTTCAGGTGTATTCAGGGTTGGTCTTCGATCTGGAATGTCCTCTAAAGCATGTTAAAGGCTTTATCCTCAGTCCATGTCAATATAGAGACGTGGTAAACTTTTGAGAGGTAGGAATAATAAAAAGAAGCTAGGTCATTGGGGGCATGCCCTTGAAAAGAATTTTGAGACCCTGTTTTTTTTTTTTTCTCTCTCTCTCTTTCTCTCCCTCCCTCCCCTCCCTCTTTCTCTCTCTCTCCTTCTTTCCTGACAAAAATGCAGCTACACTGCTTCAAGTAACTTTGTGTAGCAGTGACCCTGGGAATTAATTCAAGGTTGCTTGGATACTAGACCTGCAGGAATTGTGTGATCTGCTCTTCTGTGAGAGCCTCCCTCCCCTATTCCTCATCCCAATCCCAAGAGGGGCTGCAACTTCCAATAGACCCTGACATCCCCAGGTGCTGGGCAGCTGTCTTTCCCAGACAACTCCCTAAACATCTACATCTAAAACCTGATGCCTGAAAAAACACTCTTTTTTGTTTCCACTAATAAAGTCAATCTCTCGCCCAACCAATGAGAATTGTAGAAATAAAGGAAGACTGCTCCAAAGGGAATAAAGGGAGACTTTTTGTCAGAGCTTGCTACATAGAAAGGAAGTGGCTCGCCACTCAGCAGAGATGCTGAGGCAGGCCAGGGAAGCAGGAAAATGTGGTATTGAGTAAACAAAGAAGACTTCAGGCATACAACTGGAGGTCTTGGCATTATGAAGCTGGAGGCAGGCTAGGCAGAAGCTAGGTATTTTGTGCACTTACTTTCAGAGAACCCATTTGACTTGTTCTGGCTGGTCCTGAGTTAGAAACTGGGACAGAAAGTAGAGAAGCTGACAGTTACTAGCAGAGTGCTACCTATCCCGAAGAGATTGCTGAGGTCCTCGTGGTTTGGC
The DNA here is from genome assembly GCF_000622305.1 of Nannospalax galili. Classification (NCBI taxonomy): domain Eukaryota; kingdom Metazoa; phylum Chordata; class Mammalia; order Rodentia; family Spalacidae; genus Nannospalax; species Nannospalax galili. Next base: position 2,529,725 of record NW_008343385.1, on the reverse strand, counting down.
TTCCCAGGCTGGTTGCTACAGAGCTCGAAGGCCATTGTCTTTTGGTATATAGAGTCTCTCTGTTGTCTGTTTATATAATCAACCTCAGAGCATAAAGAGCAGTGGTAGGTTGGAGACCCTAGACATATGCTTATTTTTAACACCTTATTTTTTGATCATCATATTAGGTTTCATTCTGACATTTTCAAGAATCAGTGGCTTTTGTTGGTCCTTTGCACTCTTCTTCTCCATCCCACTGTACATTCATCCGCTTCCACCCCTAGTAACCGCCTCTCTACTTTCTGACCACGTGTGTCTATCACACTCTTCCTCTTCCTTAGCACTTCCTTTTCCTGTCTCAGGGTCCCCTTTCCCATTTTATGACCTGCATCCAAGCTCACACCCACATATGTACACATTAACATTAAAAACTAGGGTCTGGCCAGGCGTGGTGGTGGCACATGCCTTTCATCCCAGCACTTGGGAGGCAGAGGCAGGCGGATCTCTGTGAGTTCAGCTGAATAAAATTCCATCGTGTATATCTGCACACATTTATTCATCTATTGATGGATACCTAGGCTAATTCCATTTCCTTATAAATAAAATGGAGTGGTGACAAACATGGATGTTCAAGTATCTCTGGTAGAATACAGAGCCTCTTGAGCACACACCCAGGAGTGGTGCACTTGGGACCCAATGCCTATAGACAGTCACAGATCTGTGGGTATTCAGCATCGTCTGGCCCCAGTATCTTTTTCAGGGAAGATGTTGGGACAGATGAACCTGTGCCTGCTCTTACACTAAATTCTCTCACTAAAATCTGGGAATATGCACCCACACATACCCCAGAACGACAAGGAGTGCTCTCCAGGCGTTTTCCAGTTCTCGCAGCTGGTAGATGCCACTGCTGTTAAATACCCTAAGTTCACCAGGCAGCAAGCACAGCACAACAAACAATTACATGATACAATGAATCAACAGTGCCAAAGTCCAACCCATAGGTGTGGTGCTGTTAAATCTGTGCTTATTCTTTGAATAGATGTCTGATAAAAATTCATCAAGAAAAGGCAATGAGGCCCATTGATGAATACAGGTTTAAAAAGTAACATCATGGTTTGTATTAGTTTTATTTATAAATCATGAAAATTGGCAATCAAATAATCATCAGTAAGAAATGACTTGATTCATCTACCCAATATAACCTTAAAAAGAATTCTATTGAAGAATATTTGGAGGCTTGACAATGACATATAGCTTAATGTCACCTTGTTCTAAATGCATGCATGTATCGCTCCCCAAATTCTCATGTCGACACCTAATCAACAAGGTGATCATGTTCAAAGGTAAAGCTTGTTAAAGATGATTAGCCCATGAGAGTTCTGCCCTCTGATGGGATTAGTGTCCTTATGAAAGAGATTCCTAGAACTGAGCATCCCTTGTCGCAATGAGAGGACGCGGTGAGAAGTCATCCCTGAAGGAAAGGTCAGACCTGCCTTAGATACCAAATGTGTTGGTACGTTAACCTACTACTTCCTCTTTAGAACAATAAGAAACAAATTCCTACTGTTTATAAGCTGTCTAGTCCCTTTGTTAAAGCAACCTGAGTAGACTAAGACAAACTCTAAGTGACCAAATGAAGATGAGAATGCCTGTCCTATACAGTGGGTGGAAATCACCTTAATTCTTACCGGCTTACACCATGCCTGGGCCCTACTAGTCAAGAATTCTTACATCCTCCAGGGTCTTTTTCAAGTTCATAGCACCCAAAAATTTCCTGTTGAATAGAATAGACTGAGACATTAAATGAAAGATATACTATACCAGTTTATCACGACTCTCAAGAATTGTAATGGCTGATGCGCATATAAAACAATCACACTTGTAATTAAACTCAATAGATAACAAAACAAGAAGAAGAAGACGGAGGTAGGAGGAAGACTTATTTGTTGTGAAGAAGAAAGAATTCATTGGGAGTGGGAGGGGCATGAGAGAGGGCAGGGAGAATGAAAATGACCAAAACACATTATGGACATGTATGAAATTATCAAAGAATAAAAAGTAAACAGTTGAACCCTAAAAGAAAGACATGTTAGTCTTCCAAAAGTTATTGCCTCCAGGCAATAACTTCAGGGGTTCTCTCTGTCTACCTCATGATGCTTCTCACAAAAGGTGCAAGGGGCCTGACTTCTTTGCCCTAGACATCCAGAAGCATCAGGGAGAACTGAAAAGAATTTCCATGAAGGTGTTTTCACTCAGGCCTCAATGAATTCTCTAGTAATTGTCTTGATAATAGGTACTCAGCTCTTACTTAGAAGCTGGGGGAAGCATCAGACAAAACAAGTACCATTCCCACCATTGCTGTGTATACATAATGATCCGATCCCTTCTTCTGCTGGAAATAATCCCATATGGCCCAGCCTTCATCTGTAGCTATTACTTGATGTGTGTGATGTTAATAATTTAAATCTGTGGTTAGTCTTTCTGCATGATGCTTCTTGCCACAGAAGGCAAAATCTGGTCCTGGCTAGTCTACAGAGCTGAAAATTGTCTTGTTTCCAAAAGAGGAAGTGGGCTTGCAGAAAATTAAATTATCCCTTTACTGGTGAACAGTACTCAGCATTACAAAGCAACAAGATTGGGGAAACATTGGGAAAGAGGAGAGCAACTCAGCACTGGAAAAATTGCTGGGTAAGCACTGGTCACCATTAAGCCATGTGTTCAGGGACTCCTATCTCAAAGCCTTTGAGCCTGGGCTTCATTGCTCCAAATCATGTATCCATTTGGTGGTGCAGGGACTTTCTACTTTCCTTCGGAGTCCCTCCAGTGAATCATGACTCTTTCTATCCTGGTTTGGTCAGTGGATGGTGCGCAAATAGATTGCTATGACTTTTTTTATTGTTGGTCTTTTTAATTCTATTGGATATGCTATGATTTTGTATTTAAAACGTACAGGGCTGTTTCTGGCTCAATCCATAATCAGATGGTTGTTTTTCTTTAGTTGTAATTTTTTCTCAGTGAACCATTTGCCTTTTCTCACAGTGAAGTACATGGGGTTATTCTAATCCTTATTCAAAGTTCAAGGCTCTTTGTTGCACATTTACAAGGCTCTTCCTGTGTGGACATGACTGTCATGCTAAATGTTCCCTCCTTTGTTTTTTCACACCATGTGCAGCAGACAGAGGATCTTGTCCTGATGCTATTGTCCTGAGAAAATGATGTTACTAAATGAGTTTGAAGAGCTGCAATACTGGAGTCTATACCAGGTCAACACAGAGCGCTGAGTCCTGAGTGAGTGGAGGTGAAAAGGAGGAGGCTCTTTCTCATTGTCTTTAAAGATGCCTGTAGCTCAGCCAGGAATCCACACAGAGCCCCTGGCAGTGAATTGATTAGGGCTCCAACCTGCATGTCTCCCTGGATACATCTGGGAAAGAGATGCTTCAGCAGGGGCATCAAAGAATCTGCTCAGAATCCTGAGGACATCTTGGCACAATACAAAGAGCTAGCTTTTAGAGGTGGGTAAGGTGTTGTGTAGCTTTAGGAAGGCACCTCTGAGCTCCAGTTCCATGTTAGCCCTTTAGACAGGAAATGCTTTGCAAGGAATTCTGGGGGTTAATCTCTGGAAGGGGACCTCAGGGAAGAGAGGCCATTCTAACCACTGCTGAGGTCTTGGAAGAATTGTACTTTCATGTAAATTGCACATATGATAAAATATAAAGGGGGCTGGAGAGGTAGCTTAGCAGTTAAGAGCACATCCTCTTGCAGAGGACCTGAGTTCGGTTTCCAGCACCCACACAAGATGGCTCAAAACCACCTATAACTCCAGCTCCAAGGGATCCAGTGCCCTCTTGGCCTCCATAGACACCTCCACATACATATACACATACAAATAATTTAAAATAATAAAAATAAATCTTTAAAAGCATAAAGTAGATATAAATTCTACCATAAAGGGAAATTATAAATTTTTTTTGAGACAGAATCTCCCTGTAACCCTGGCTGGCCTGGAACTTGTAATGTAGACCAGGCTAGCCTCAATCTCATAGATAGCCCCCCTCTCTGCCTCTGCCTCCCAAGTGCTGGGATTAAAAGCATGTGCTACCACATCCAGTTTGAGAACATATTCTTATTTGAAATCCCCTGGCAAATGTAGCAAAGATCATATAAAGTAGTCTATTAACACTAAAGATGAATAGGCATAACTAGAGAAATAAAACCAGAGAAAATACATAGGAGCAAGGGTATAAGAGCTCTAATCAGACTGTACTGTTCAAGTGAACAAATAAAATATAATAACTTTCACTAAAGGCACATGAGAAACATACCCACGAGCCTAAGGGGGGTTGCTGGGCCTTCTTTGAGAGCCTCTGTTATGAGACCACATACTTCTTGCTTTGTGGATTGCCCAAAGCAGGTTTTCACTGCAGGTAGGGCCTCGAGGCCTGCTGGGAACCCTCAGGTAGAGACTGTCCCCCCTCCCAGACTTTGTTCCAGCTGCCCAGAAGTGAACACAGCTAACACCTACTTCCTTCTCAAGCAACATGTTTGCGTAAATAGGGGTTTGTGCTTATTTGATTTTATTTTTAAATTATTGTTATTATTTTAATTTGTTGAAAGATTTTCCAAGGACTGGAGTGCTCAATGGTTAAGAGCACTGACTGTTCTTGCAGAAGGCCCAGGTTCAATTTCCAGTACCCACATGGCTGCTAACTCCAGTTTCAGGGGATCCAATACCTTCTTCTATCCTCCATGCATATTGCACAACACAGGTGATCTACAAAGCCAACACTTAGAGTAACATCATTTGTTTCAGGAACATCTACCTGAATAATAGGCATGGTATCTAAGAAGAAATCAAATGTCTCTTTTTAAGTATTCTGCTTATTCTAAGACCTAGTCTTAACAATGAATACTTATAAAACAATGTTATTCCCTGGGGTTTGCCCCCATGTACCCTTTTAATGAGAGTGGGATAACACCCTGGAACTTAAAATTTAGAGCTGTGGCTTTGGCACTGGATCACTTTCTTTGTACATGATCAAAAACAGAGCTCCTTCTACTATCATGAACGGCCATCAGTCAGCTCAGAGATCTGTCACATGGCATACCTACAGTCAGGGTGGCTCTTCCTACCTCAGTTACCCCAACTAAGAAAATTCCTTCTGGACCAACCTAATCTAAACAGTTCCTCATTGAGACTCTCTTCCTGGATGATTCTAGATTGTGTCATGTTGACGATTAAAACTAGCCATCACAAAAGTGCTGAACTGTTGGTAAAGAAAAATGAAATCATAAGATTTGCAGACACTTGTACCTCTCAACACTCATCAAAGAAGCTTTCTTTGCAACATATGGAGACTATTATGAAGTTTAGGAATTGTAACAACTAGTCAAACCCAGAGAATAAGTATCTGTGAGGTACCCATCCCTAAGTAACACATCTACAATGCAACTTCTGGATGTAAGTCTCAGGGAACATCATGGAATACAGGGCAGAAAGAATATCAGTGCATCTCTCAACTCTCACCAGAGAAGCTTCCTCATGCAGTGGATGGTTATTAGCCCAGAGAACCACAACTAGCCAGAGTGCAGAGAATAAGAGACTACAGAGTCCATGCCCCTGATAGGACGCCTATATCAAGGCTCAGGGATCACTGTGGAAGAGGGGACAGAAAGATTATAAGAGCCAGAGGTGGTGGATGACAACAAGGAAGGTTTCATCCACAGCTGGGAACCTACTCATGTGAACTCACAGCGATGGTGACAACATGCACAAGACCCATGCAAGCTCAAGCCAGGCAAAATCCCAGCATAGAGTGAGGAAGTGGGGAGGGAGCCCATAGCTTAACTGAGGAACTACTGGCAACAATAGCTGCTGGGAAAAGGAGATTTGGTTTTCTTAAAGGGTGTGACACCAGATAGGTTAACCAGGATCCAATAGATAGATCCACACCAAAGGGCATTTGGGGCCACAAATTTGACTGGATAGGCCTTAGTATACATGACATAGTACATAAAATCCAGATGGGGTGCTATAAGGGGGTACAGATATGGGAGGGGATCTAATATGATCAAAATATATTGTATGAAATTCACACAAAAAATCAGTAAAGAGTCCTGGAATATTAAGATGTGCATTTATATTTGAGAACAAAGAGGGAAAACCTCAGAAATGAGTTTTGCCTTTAAGTGGAAAGAAGGCATTTCAAAACCTCTGCTGCTAAATGTGGACAGCTTTGCCTTTCTCTAGAGACATATATAGTTGCTACAGGTACTGGACTGGAGCAGGCATAGGGGTCATAAAAGTTCTTCATATAAACTCTTAACTGTTGGCTCTGCTTTTAGCTTGGCCCCAAAGTGACTCTCACACTGATTTATGAGTCTTGTGTCTCGAGGCTGACTCCAGAACTGCAGATGTACATGACTGATTTCTGACTGTTCTTTAGTCACTCTTTTCATCCACTTGCATGTCGCCTTGCCCACTGTAGGGAAATCTCATCTGCTGCTGGCCTCCCTCCTTCTCATTAATTGAGTTTGTTGAATTGAGTATTGGAAGAGAGATGAATGCACGCAGTAAGCCTGCTACTTATGTTATATCTTAAATCAGCTTTGGTATGATGAAAATGCATTTGGTTTAAAGATTTTTTTATTATTTAAATATTATGTATATGGGGCTAGAGAGATGACTCAGTGGTTAAGAGCACTGGCTGCTCTTGCAGAGGACCTAAGTTTGATTCCCAGCACCCACATGGCACCTAAGAACTGTCTTTAACTCCAGTTCCAGGGGAATCCCAAGTCCTCTTCTGACCTCTGAGGCATTGCACAAGGGTGTACTCACATACATGCAGGCAATACACTTGTACCACATAAAATAAAAAGGATAAATAAAATATTTTTTAAATTATGTATATATGAGGGAGATGTATGCATGTGCACACATGTGCCTGTGGTGTCCAGAAGAGGACATTGAATCCCCTGGAGCTGGAGTTATAGGCTGTTGTAAGCATCCCAAAGTGGTTGATGGGACCCAAACTTGAGTCTTCTGCAAGAACAGTTACTCTCTTAACCACTGAACCATCTCTCCAGAGCCTGCATTAGGTGTTTTATATTTCTTTTCATACCACCATGGAGGTCTTACAGTTGCTTCTTACTTGATTGAATGTCTCCATTATCTTATTATATCAAGCCTTCAGTGTAATGCTCAAGTGGTAATTGAAAGGAATTTTATTTTCTCCTAACATAAATGGGACTATCTCTGGCTATAAATGTTTCTGAAAGGTATTTGCTACCAAGAATTTCCTTTCTTTTTCTATCTTATGAAGTGTTTTCTTAGAAACAGATGTCAAATTTCAGCAGATGGCATTCAGCCAAGGATCATTTTTCAAAAGGACAATAGAGGGTTTTTTTCTTCTTTAATGGAAATTTTAGGTAGTTTATATTTGCCATCTTAATTTCATATTTTATTTATTCTGTATGTTCTGGGTGAATTACTCTAAGTATTTTTCTAATCTATATTTTCAGCTCTGTTCATTCTAAATTCATCATCTTTATAAAGTCTTTAATGCTGCTAAGCTTTTAAAGGATATGAATAACTACTCTTCATACTCAATCCCATTTTAAACTTTCAAATAAAATAATAAACCAATTTTCTATTTCCTGAATAAATTCTGAGCAGGTCACCTTAGACAGTTCTTTTGAGTTTTTAAATGGAAATTTTATACAGTTTACTTTATCACATACACAGATATATATAAAACTATGGAAACACTGATAGAGGATTCAGGTACTATTATTTATCCTTCCTACAGAACAGGCAATAATTCCTAACTAGCATGCCTTAAAAAAGTTTCTGAATTATGAATGCTAACCACCTCACAATGTCTCATTTTCTAGTGATTTTTATAAATAAGACTAGTATTCATATACTTTGGGGAGTGGTATGAACACAATAAGTATTTGTGTAGGTTTCAATGTTCCAGGTGTGGTACCTGTGTGTTTCTGTCTTATTCCATCCTCTCTCCCAACAGCTAGCAGGCTAAGCTATCAATGAGGTAAATGAAGATGGCATGCCTTTGGGTTCCTGCTACCTTCTGTGAATGCAGGAAACATTTTCAGCTGACTCCAGGACTGCCGATGTACTCTGACTTCTCACTACTCCCTCGGACACATTCACCACTTACTTGCTGCCTTCCACAGTGTGGTGAAATCTTGTCTGCCTCTGGACTCCTTCCAAAGACAGGGAGGGCAGCAAGCTGAAACCTGGCCTGACTACTCATCCTGGCCTAGACTGTCAAGATTATTATGTGAGAAATATGGTCTTTTTCTTATTATGGAGTCCATTTGTTAACTGGCTCTTCAATGTAAGATTTCCTGTTACATGTTGCAAATAGTTATGTAAGCTGTTCCTTGAGCCCATTAAATTTTCCAGGCCTTTCCAAACTTTGCAGCTCCATGGCACTTTTCTGCTTGAAGGACAAATCATTCCACAACAAATCACTATGAACAGATTCATTAATAGTTTGAAAATCAAGAATAAGCATCATCAGCAAATACCTAATGTGAGTGAATTACTAAGAGCAATGCTGCTTGAAGTCTAGAATCAATGCGTGCAGGAGACAGGAAAAGCCTCAGGAGAATAACCGGTCCTTTTCCCTCCACCCCTTCTTGCTCACTCCTTTTCCCTCATCTTTGTCTTCACTTCAGATGAGCGATGGTTCTCAGGGCTCCTAAGACTGAATATAAGAAGTAGAGACAGAAGGAGGTTCTCCGAGAACCAAGAATACCACTCAGCAGAATGGACAGAGAACTAGAATAGGGGTTATCAACTGCGACCTACATGGCACCTGCATCCAGGTTACTTTGGGTGCCTTTGTAAAGCAGAGATTTCTAAAAGGTATACTAGATATACTGCATCAAAATCTCTACTAGTTCATTCCCAGGAATCTTGTGAGTCTAGTGTGATTGTCACATCAGCAACACAGCAGCACCCAAGGGCTTTTGAGAACTCCTACCCTCAGGCAGACACCAGTTAGTCATTATCTGTATTTCAAGATTCTCAGGTGATAGGTGTGCACAGAGGCAGTTGAGGAGCCCTGGTGTTCTGACTCTTTGCAGCAAAGGCTCTAGGTTATAAGTTTCAACAGTGTTAATGCAACGGTAGACTCCGCAGCTGCCCCATACAGTGTTCGGATGCACCAGCTAGTTGTTTCCTTGAGAACTATTTGGAAGCAGGACTGGTTGGGGGGGATGGTCTTTGGATTACGTAAATCTCTGAGGTTGAAAAGGAAGAAGCCTGATAGACCTAAGCAGCTCCCAATAATCATAAACTCTTCTGCTAACTGGGACTACTGTCTTCTCCCTTGGTGTAAAATGTAGAAGATCACCAAAAACGTCATTAATTGAGGTAAATCATATTTGGGGGTAATATTATTTAAAAACTAGGGCTGGAGCGATGCCTCAGTAGGTAGAGGAATTGCACACAGGCCTGACAATCTGAGTTCCAGTCCCAGATCGTACAAGGTGGCAGAAGAGAACTCAGTTGTCCACTGACCCGTCTACACATGTCCTGGCACACGCATACCTGCACTTACACATACATGTAGGCACCGACAAAAATAAATGCATAAATTTTTTTAAAAAATGTATGAAACAGGTGTGGTAGCACATACCTTTAATCCTAGCACTTGAGAAGCAAAGGCAGGTGGATCTCTGTGATATCAAGGCCAGCCTGGTCTACATAGGGAATTCTAGACCAGCTGGGGCTAGAGGGAGACCCTGTCTCAAAAAAAAATTAAAATAAATAAAATATATTACATGAGGAACAAAATATCAAAATCTTAAAGATGATACTAGCTTTACTGATATTTTTCCTTTTGCTTCAGAGGAGAACCAAGAACTGCCCCATTACCATTTTCTATTTAAAACTTTGATATTTTAATTAATAACAAATTTGTTTGCATTTTCAGGATTAGCACTAAAATATTATATGTCTTGATTACTGGATGGTTTGATCTATGTCTCTTTCAGGCAGGTGCCTCATTCCTCTGGGCCTGGCCCTGTTCTCTTTCCTCACAGTGAACAACACCAGAGTCACAGAATTCATGTTTGACCCAGGTTCATAGATTAATTTTCATAGACCTTTCCAATTCACTTATTCAAATTCACCTCTTTTTGTCTTTAAGACAAATGGAATGTTATGATTAATTCAGACTCTGATAACTGAATGTGTTAGTCGAAAATATGTCTTCATTTCTTAGAGCACACGACCTTGGGCAAGCTGTTTACCCTCTTTAGGTCACTGTTCACACGTGCATATAAAATAAGGAAAATAGCAGCACTTTAGAGAATTGGTGTGAAACACGTGAAGCGTGTAGCCCAGCATCTGACATGTAGTAATCACTAAGTGTTACTTCTAGTTGTATCATGACTGCTGCTAATATCCTCCATCCTGGGGAGAGTTTTGCCTGGAAAGTCTTCAGTTACTGATGCACTTGAGCTGGTATCTATCAGATCAGCAGATCAGCTTCCTCTCTGAGTTTCCGTTTCAGACTATGCTTAACGCTGCCAACACCCTAAAATTCCTTGATTCTTCCAAAGGTACATCTCAACAAAAAGGGAAAGAAAGTTCTGTACTCTGTAAACATTAACTCTATTGCTCTGAAGTTTTCTCCTAATTTTTTTTTCTTTTTTAATGAGTGTGTATTTGTGTTCGAGTGCGCTGGTGTACATGTGTGTAGAGTTCAGGACGACCTTGGGTATCATCCTCAGGAACTCTGTCCACCTCCTTTAAGACAAGGTCTCTTGGCAGCCTGGAACTCACCAATTTGGCTAGACTGGTCAGTGAGCTCCAGGGATCCTACTGGTCCACCTTCCCAGCACTGAGATTACAAGTGAGCCTGAACACACCTGGCGTCTTTACATGGGAGATCAGACACAGTTCTTCATGTTTATGAGACAAGTGCTTCACCAGCTGAATTATCTCCCAAGTCCAGTTTCTGCTAATTTTTAAAGAGTTTGTCCTTTTCTTCCATAATAAAAAACACGTTAGCATGGAAATGTTCAAGCACAGAGAAAAGCAAAAGTTTACAGAGTCCCCTCCTGCCACTCAACCTCAATTGTCACCACCATTTTCTCAACCCTTTCATCTCCCTCCCCAGCTACCCACATATTTTTCTAGAATATTTTAAAAAATACCAACCATCATGTTACTTCACCCAAAAGTACTTTAAGTATCTGAACACTTTCTGAACCTAAATTCCTTCAAATATATATATATATATATTTTGCTAATGAAGACGTAATCCCAGATTAAGCAAGGTAGCTATGATTCTACTCTCTAACATGCAATTGGCATTGGTGGAGGCATGCAGAACAATAGGAGAATTCTCCTCAGGACAGAAACAATGAGCAATCTCAAAAGGGAGTCAAAACTAGAACCCAAGTCAGAGGCGACATGCATCAGGAGCCAACGCCACTAGAAGGTACTGCATGGATATTTCGAATCTCCATTATTGGAATGCCTTAACAGAAACATATGCATCTCATTTTAAGGAGGAGCTCGTTTGCCACCGTAATCAATAGTGTCTTTCATATGACAAGGACATAGATGTTTAGAGTTGAAACATTCTGCATACCAAGTAATGTAAGGCTAGATGAAATATTTCTACATATAAATACAAAAAGAGGGACAAACACTTCCCCCCAAAAGTGAGAGGCTTGAGCAAGGGTGTGAATGCTCCAGCTGTGGCCTCTGGCCTCTTCAACCATGCCCACTCAGGGGCTGGAGAGATGTCTCAGCAGTTAAGAGCAGGGACCCAAGTTCAGTTCCCAGGATTCTCAATCAGCAGTTCACAATTAGCTATACCTCCAGCTCCTGGGGGATCTAACACCTCTGGGCTCCAAGGGCACTTGCACATATCCCCCCATACAGGTATACACATACACATAATTAAAAAAATTAAAAAGTTTAAAGTGCCAACTCTGTGCCTTATGGAACTCGTGGAGCATGTTTGTTTGTTTGTCTGGCCATGTCTGTGGTTTATGAAAAGTCTTTTTTCTCATTTTTCCCACCTACCAGTGCATCATGGTAAGTAGTTCATGATTAACCTATGCGGAGCCTGACACAGGAAAGCCCTCCGCCTTGCTGCTTCTGTCTTAGAGAGTTGAAATGAAAATCTTAGCAGTGGAAGTTCTTTCACTAAAACAAAACAAAAGCTGAAGTTCACAAATACTTCTTGCATTTCAGATTTTAGAACATTACATCTTCTGGGGGGAGGAGTTCATGTATAAAATTTTGAAGTTTATCAGTCAATTGAAATATAGCCAACATTACCTCATGAAACACACAGGCACTTATAACTGAAATACTGAGTTATAACCCTAAAATAATGAGTACAAGGTCTGTATGATGAAAATTCTAAAACTCTGGTGCAAGACATCAAGGGAGATCCAAATGAGTGGAGAGGTGTTCTACGTCCATGTTCACGACTAGGAAGACCTAACACCGTTGAGATACATTCTTATGCCAGGAATGTGACTGACACCTATAATCTTAGCATGCAGGAGGGTCAAGAGTGCAAAGCCAGCCTTAGCTGTAGCGAGGCGGTCTCAAAATCCAAAGGTTGGCATGTAGCTCAGTGGTAGGGTGCTTGTCTAAGATGTGGAAGACCCTGGATATGATCTCCAGCACTGAAGAGAAAACCATCAATTCTTTTCAACTACAGATGTTCCTGGATATGCAATGGATTATATCCTAATAAATGCACCATAAATTGAAACCATCATAAAATACATTCAATAATTTAATAGACCTAAGCTAATGAACATCAAAACTTAATAACATAGTGTATACACTTCAGAGACTAACAGGTCGTCTACCCCAGTGATCACCTGGCTGGAAGGAAGCTATGGTTTGCTGCTGCTGCCCAGCTTCATGAGAAATGTACTTCATTGCTACCTTAGGAAAATATCAAAACTCAAAGTATATATTTTTTACTGATTGAATATTACTTTCACACCATTGTAAAGTTGAAAATAATCATGAGTCTGGGACCATCTGGAGACTAACAGATTCAATGCTATCCCAATCAAAATTCCACTAAGCTATTTTGTAGATATTGATAAGTTGATTCTATAGTCCCTATGGGAAAACCAAAGTCCCAGAAAAACCAAGAATTATAAAATTAAAGAACTGATATTTTAAAATTTATTATAAAGCCATACTGACCAAGATAGTTGTCAAAAAATTAAATAGATCAATGGAGAAAATGGAGGATCCAGATATAGACCCACAGAATTATGGGCAGTGGATCCTTAACACAAGAGCAAAGGCAATTCACTAAAAGTAAAGGGAGCAGAGAGTCTTTTTAACAAATAGAGTGCTAGGTTAACTGGACATTCATAAGAAAAAGAAAAACAAAACAAAAACCTAGACCAAAACATGGCATCCTTGACCAAGAAGGTAATTCAAAATGGATCCTAGACCTTACTGGGGAAAAAAAAAAGTCCAGAAGGTAGTTTAGGAACTCACTTCAGCATAACAAACACTAAAATTAGAATGGTACAGAGATTGGTATGAACCCTGCACAAGGATGACACACACATTTGTGTTCTATATACTCCTACATACACATGTACACACACGCAAAAGATAATTTAGGAGAAAATCTTAGGTTTGGGTAATTTACATACACAGCACCAAACAAGAGTCCATGAAAAAAAAATTGCTCTTCTGCAAAAGACAATGCGAAGTCAAAGCGTAGAGCGGGGTGAGTATGTGAAAATGCTTATCCAGTAACTCGTTTCCTGATGTTCTCTGAGTCTTCGCCTTTGCCGATCCCCTTACTTTCAGTGATTTCTGCAGTGATACACTGTTGTCGCTCCCTCACGTGCTTTAAATCTCTGCTCAATGTCACTTTCTGATGGAGATGAGTCTAAATATGCATGCACACCTATGGTATAGAAGCAAGTCCAGACATAGCCTCTCCTTCTCTTGGATGATTTTTGAGGGCTCACATGATAGATCATAATATAAATAATCACTCTTATTCCAAGAGCAATTATAAAATTTAACACATCTTGTTTTCATTTGTGGGAAAGATGTCCAAACTTCTTGAAATGGGAATTCCAGAATCACGTGCCTTCATATTTTCCATACTGAATTTATAGTGTAATATCTCCAAAGTGAAAGACATTAATCTATTTGTTACTTTTTAAAGTCAAAGGATGATCATTATGTTTTACAACATCATTTAATGTTGAAAGCAAAAGAAGCCTTTCACATTCCCGCTGTTTCAGTTACTGCCTCAGTCAGTTGGGTTCATACTGCCATCTGGAGGCCAAGTGTGGTCACTGCACGGGGTGACTGCCAAAGTACAATATGTGAAACACTTTAAAAATATCAAATATCCAAAAATAACTTGAAAGGTTTGTTTTAGATTTTTCTCCTATTTTCTATATATGGTTTTGTTGCTGGAAATTTGAGTGTGAATCAAAGAAAAGAGAAAGTATTGAGTGCCTGGTTGATGCCAGGCAGCACACGAAGGTTTGCTTTGTGTCAAATCATTGAATCTTCAGCCCACTCTAAGAGAGAGGGACTATTACTGTTCCCACTACAGTTGAGATGAAGGCTCAGAGTGATTAGCCACATCTCTGTGTCACTTAACTAGTCTTGGTGTAACAGAACTTGAACCCAAGTCTATGCAAACCTAAGTCTCCAGGTCCAGGGCTCTCAAGGTGAAACTACTTCTGTTACAGGGATTTCCCAGAAAGGATTTGTGTGGTATCAGTGGAGACTCTTGTGAAGGACGACCATTCTGGGTAATTCCCACTGGAAGCAAAGATTCATATCTTCCTGTATAAATACTAAAACTATAAAATATGCTATGGAATAAGAACTGGTGGTGGGGGCAGGAATAGCTTGGAAATAATACCACTGTTCACTAAATCTGTGGTCTATTTGAAATACTATACTAGGTCAAATGCATCATATCCAACCCTCTCCTAATAGAGACCTGGATAACTATTTATCCACTGCCCACATTGCAAAGGACCTCCAGTGTGGATTTCTAAATGGAATATATTGATAATGTTGAAACACGAAGACCTTTATCATATGAATTTTTGGTTTTTAACTGTTATTTCAGACTCATTGTGTTTTCTGAATAAATAACTTTTGTGTTGCAATTATCTTTTCAATATCATAATTATGCTGCCCTATGCTTCTTCACTAAAAAAGTTTTAATTTTCACTGGGCATGGTGGTCTTTGATTCTAGCATTGCAAATGCAGAGGCAGGTGGGTCTCTATGAGTCCAAGGCCAATCTGGTCTCTATAGAGAGTTCCAGGCCACCCAGGGCTACATAGTGAGACCCTCTCTCAGAAAAACCAAAAACAATTAATTTGGTAAGTATGTACATACTATACTTCATGCACTGCAGCTATATTTTGGGATTGAATATATACATTTAATTTGTGTGTGTTATATGTATGTGTACACATGTACACATGTATGTCAACATGCAGAGACCATAGATTGATGTCATGTCTTCCTTTATCACTCTCCACCTTGGTTTTGAGGCAAGGTCTTTCGCTGAATGTGAAGCTAGCTGTTTCAGCACTACTGGCTGGCCAGTGAGCTCAAGGGATCCTCTGGTCCTTCCCCACCCCCATCACTGGAGTTCGCTTTTTCCTTTTCACCTGTTTATTGGCTCTAGGACCCTAGCCCATGGGATGGTGCTGTCCACATCCAGGGTGGGTCTTCCATCCTCAGTTAAACCTCTCTGGAAACGCCCTCACAGACTCATTTAGAGGTGTATTTCCGAGTTGATTCTAAATTCAGTCCATTTGACAATGAAGGTTAGCCACTAGAGATTGTTTCTGTGAACGCATTTCAAAGCCTTTTAAAAATATATTTTATTTTGGGACTGGAGGGATGGCTCAGCTGTTCTTGCAGAAGACCTGGGTTTGAATACCAGCACCCATATGGCAGCTAACAACTGCCCATAACTCCAGTTCCAGGGGATCCAATGGCTTCTTCTGTCCTCTGTGGGCACTAGACGACACGGGTGCATACATGCAGGCAATACATTCATACACATAAAAAGTCTTCCCATGATTAAAAAATATTTTTTCAGTATATATTTTATTTAATTGAATTTCATACAATTAATCTTAGTCATATTTAGACTCCCTCTCCTATCTGCACGCCCACATAGCCTGCCCATAGGACTTCATTCTGTCATATGTGTTAAGTCCTATCACATCAAGTTTGTGTGTAGCTGTTGCCCGAGTTCTCTCCAGGCCTCTTGCTCTGGTCGCTATCAGACAAACCATATAACATATCTCTATGTGAATTTATTATGGTTTAATCTGTTGGGAGTAGGAGAGGAGTGACTTACAAAGAAACGAACACCCAGTGCCCAGCTCTACACCATGGCTCAGAGCCCGCCATTCTGTTCTCGCTTCCACTGCCTGCCCTTAGTTACCCTAGCTTTTGCCCATGCCTCATGGGCTGCAGTCTTGCCCCAGGTGGGTAAACGCCCCCTCTCGCATCCACATAGGTGAGACGATGGGCCATCTTTCTCTCGACGCCCGCCCGTTGGCTGCTTCAGTCCCAAGATGGCACAGAAAACCCCTCCCTCTGTGGCTAGCTCTCCACAGTCAATTCTCCTCAGCAGGCCCAGACCCTTGGAGGAACCAGGCCCCTGGGACACAGTAGCTTTTCCTGAGCAATGTAATCTGAGATCATTGCTTCACTATTATGTCAGAAGCAAGTGTTACATGGCAGCAGTTGGGACATAATTATCCAGCTGAAAATCCTAGTCACTCTCGGCTACTGTAATCCCTCACACATATCATCAAACATTTCCTACATGTACACACATATTTGTTGCCTCTTGGTCTTTTTTTTATTCTTCATGCAAATGCTGAGATCATTCCAAAATCATGGATGCTTTCAGTGACAGCTCTGATGTGTTTTTTAAATCTAGATAATTTTCTCCTTGGCTCTAAACACAACCACTCAAATATGCCTTCCACAGTATGGTTAGAGTCTGGCTAATGGAAGAGTCTCTTATGTTAAGCCAACCAAAATTTGAACTACAACCCTGTATTAACTGCACACACAGATGCCATTTACTTTAACTTCCACATCAGTGAAATTAGGAGAATAATTATACTGAACACATACAGTGTGATTGAAATGACTAGATCAGCCTCACAATGGGAGAGGCACACTCAGCTGGGATGATTAAGGACCTTTAGTAAAAGGAACTGTTTATAGACTTGTAGAAAGGAAACATTTAAAGAGTTGGAAATATCCCAATGCTGCAAAAATAAAGGAGTCATTACCATCTCAGGAGCAAAGGGGGAAAGGAGAGAGTAGATAACTAAACCCAGAGAAAGGGCATTGTAGTAATAGTTGTGGGTGTAGTAGTCATGCTTGTAGTTTTGGCTGTGCTTGTAGCTGTAGTTGTGATTATAATCTCTGCAGTTGTGGCTATAGCCATAGTTGTAGGAGAGGGCCACCGACAGATGCTTCCATCAAAGAATACAACTGACCCTAGTGACCCAGCACAGGTCAAGATGAAAAATCAGACACTAAGGAATTCCTCCTTCCCCTCCACCCAGCCTGCTGCCGGTGATTCCCACTCACTGAACTAAAGTGGAGGCAGAAGAGCAGGAGAGCCACTAAGAGCAGGTGAGGAATGGGCCAGAGAAGAAGCAGAGGGTTCAAAGGAGCTCTTCTAGAACAAATGCATGTAAGGTGCTTACTCCTTCTTCAGGACATGAAAATTCTTTGCTCCTGCAGTAATAATAGAGGATAAAATACAACTATGTTTCTCTGCAGCACTGTTGAGCATTGAATGGGCACAAAGAATCTATGATGGATGGATGCACAAGGAGAACAAGCCCTTCACAGATCAGCCCCACTCTCGGGGTCAACATGGATGTGACTGGCCAAGGACAGGGACTAACACAGATGAAGATGTTCAGGGATATGAGAACAACAGAACTCTTAATTCTTAGGAAGTGGAAGGACTGAGTTGAGGAGTCTACCTCCAGGCCAAAATGCTGTGTGTGATCTTTCATCCCTGACCACAATTACAAGCCTTTGACTGGCAGCCTCATAAGTGGAAGCCACCCTCCCCTGGTGGTCCTGGAACTGGGCCAGTGAATTGTGATCTCAGGATTGAGCTGTAATAAGGAACTTGGGCCAGCCATGCTCAGGACAGTTTTCAATTCTAGCTGACGTGCCTGTGTTAAAAGGTCTCCTTACCAGTGGGTCCCACTCTGGAGGGAATGAAAGATGTTTCATGTAGATGTTGAACAAAAGAGATCAGGCATGACTATATTTGTGCCCAGTAAAGTAATCTTGAAGTGAAATATTGTTACAAAGACAAAAAGACCATTACTCAATGCTAAAGGGGTCAACTCATCAAGAGGATATGCAATTGTACATGCCTTTAACACTGGAGGGCCTGAGCACATACCACAAATATTAAGAGGCATGAAAACGAAAAGAAGAACAGCAAAAATGGACTTGAATGACCCTGTTGGTCAATGAACCTAACAGAGGCTCCATCAAGAGTAGAATGCATTCAGCCCATCTGGAACACTGTGCAGGTTAGTCCATATGTTAGGGATCAAAACAAATCTTAATAAATTGAAAAAGTTCAAAATTGTACCTAGTATCATCTTATACCACAGTGGTATGAAAATCAAAGTAAAAAGCCAGAAGGATTTTTATAAAATTAACAAATATATGAAATTTAAACATAAACTTCTGAACAATGGGTCAAGAAATCAGACTGTTAGTTTTAAATCTTAAGGACACTCTTAAGAGGAACATGTGAGCAATTGTCATCTATTGAGGAACCTGACATCAGAACAGGGAAAGTGCAGAATGCAAGGTGAAAATGGGGGACTCAAGGTACAGCACTTCTGAAGTAAGACTGCTGATTTTCAACTTCGATTCTCCAAAGTCCAGAGGATAGAACGGTAGAACATTCAGACACTAAAAGTCTTCTAGACTAACTAACCCACCCAATATCTGAGTCCTAAACATCCCTGCCGAAAAAGTCTACAAAAAGGCTTAGCATGCATGAAGCCTTGGGTTTGCTCCCCAGCATCACATAAACCAGCGGGGTGGTGTACGACTGTAATCCCGGCTTGCAGGAGGTGGAGGCAGGAGGATAAGGAGTTCAAAGCTATCCTTGGCTGCATAGCTAATTTGAGGCCAGCCTGGGCTACACGAGTCTCAGAAAGAGAGAAATAAAGAAAGAAGAAGGGGGAAGAAATAAGGAAAATCTCATTTTGATAACATCAAAAATATTTAGTAAAACACTTAAGGAACTGAAAGGCCTGTAAATTGAAAGCCATTGAATGTTGACAAAATACACTGAAAGAAACACAAATGGGGAGAATTAATATTGTTAAAATATTATCCACTCAAAGCAATGTATAGACTTAATGCAATTGAAATCTCAATGGCTCAGTGTTTAAGAGCACTGACTACTCTTTCAGAGGACCTGGGTTCAGTTAGAGCACCCACATGGCAGCTAACAATCATCCATAACTCCAGTTCCAGGGGACCGGACACCCTCTTCTGGCCTCCATAGGCATTGCATGCACATGGTACACTTATATACATGTAGGCAAAACACTCATACACATAAAATAAAATTAATAAATTAAAAAATGCTTTAAATAAATTGAAAGGTAAAAAATAGTGGTTATCCCTGGATTGATACCTGTATTAAGCTTGTCCCTTCCAAGGCTCAGGGATCACTGCAGAAGAGGGAGTAGAAAGATTGTAAGAGTCAGAGGTGGATGATGACCACAAGGAAACAGAGTTTTCCAGACAGCTGTCCTGTTACTCATATGAGCCCACAGCAATGGTGACAGCATGCACAAGTACCAGCTAAGCTGAAGCCAAACAAAATCCCAGCATAGACATGGGGAAGTGGGAAAGAAACCCCAGTTCTACTTGAGGAACTATTGGAAACCAATGGCTGAGAAGGGGAGAGTCAGACTCTTTTAAGAGTGTGACTCTTGGGAGGTTAAGCAGGCTCCAATGGATGGATCCACACTAAAGGACATTTGGGGACCCAAAACTAACTCTATAGGATATATATATCTATATATTCATATATAGATATATGAAATTGGGCAGGCAGTAATAAGGGAGTATAGATGGGAAGGGTATCTAAGTATGATCAAAATATAGTATATGAAACTTACAAAAATTTAATTTAAAAAGGAAAAAGATAAGAAAAAAAATCCCAATAGCATTCTTCACAGAAATATAAAAGTTTCTTAAAACTCATATGGAAATATAAAAGAAGCTGAAAGTTGAAACAGTTCTGAAAGAAAAACCCACAAATATTATTCATCCCTGAAAAAGAACAAGGTCTTATCATTTGCCACAACATTGGAGGTAGCTCAGTCCCTGTTTTATGATTCTATCACAAAGCTATGGTAATCAAAACACTGTGGTCCTATATAAAAATTAGGCACATAGACTAGTGGAATTAAATAGAGAGCCCAAACACGTGTAGTTAAGAAATTCTTGACACGAGCACAAGAGAAAGGGTGGTCTTCAGTGAGTAGTGCTTGGAAATGGTATTTCACATGCAAAAGGGGATGCTAGACCCATATCTTACTTCACAAACAAAAATCAACTTGGAATGAATAAAGACCTAAAGGAAAGACCCAAAACTCTTACACCCCTGGGAAGTGACAATAAGGGAGGCCCTGGTCTTGGCCCTGGCCTTGGCAGTGCTCCTTCTGGTTGTCAGCCCAAAGCTTAGACCACAGCAGCAAAAATAAATGGATCATTAAAAAAACTTCTGTATAACAAGGGAAACAATCAACAAAACGAGATTGCACCAGACAGATCCAGAAAAATATTTGCAAACCATGTAGCTGATAGGGCCCATTATCCAGAATTTATAAATAACTGATAGAAAAACAAAATCTGATTTTTTTCAATGGACAAAGAGCCAGACTAGACATTTTTACAAGACATATTCTGGCAATGAAACAGATCTATGGAAAATGGTCTGCATCATTAACTATCTGGGAATTGCGATCAAACTATTACAAGATAACCACTTTATCACCAGTATGGTGGTTAATTTCAAAACGTAACAAACAAAACAAAAATCTAAATGTGGGTGAGGATGTGGAGGGAAAGGGGGTCATTATACTGTTGATAGAAATGTTATTAGTTCAGCTATTAGAGAAAATAGCAAGGATGCCCCTAAAGAAATTCAAAGTACAACTCCGACATACCCAACAATACCCTCTTCTGGGGACACACAGAGGAAATGAAATCACCTCCTAGTGAAAAAAAAAAAAAAAAAAAAAAAAACCCTCACAATCCCATGTTCACTGCAGAGTTTTCCACAGGAGCTAAGATACAGAACTCTGTTGTGTCTGCTGATGAAAAAAAATGAATAAGATGAGGGACATATCTCCAATGGAATGTTATTCAGCCCTACAAAAGAATGAGATCTTACCATTTGCCACAATATGGATGAGCCTGGAGGATGTTAGGCTAAGAGCAATTATCCAGATACAGAAAGAAAAAATTTTCATGATCTCATTTATATGTAGAATCTAAAAAGTATACTGATAGAGGATAAAACAGTGGTTATTAGAGGTTGAGGAGGTACAGGGAAATGGCTGACATCTATAGATCAGAGGGTATGGGTAGCAGATGTGTAGGATGACCAAGCCTAAATCTGATGTCCAGTAGGAGACCACAGGTGATGAAATTACATCCTATTTGAAATTCATATTAAGTAGATTTTAGCTGCTCTTGTCACAAAAACAACAAAAAAGCAACTATGTGCTGTAATGCATATGCTAATATGCATCACTCTAGTAACTCTTTGCCAGCTGCGTAGCCTCATACAATATCATGTGGCATACCTTAAATATACACAATGAAACCTTTCTTTCCATTTCTTTTCCTTTTTCCCAAGCCTTGTTCTGGAGGACTTTCAAAGCATTCATGCTTGTGTTAAAGTGGTTTC
Organism: Nannospalax galili; assembly: GCF_000622305.1. NCBI lineage: Eukaryota > Metazoa > Chordata > Mammalia > Rodentia > Spalacidae > Nannospalax > Nannospalax galili. The sequence continues at coordinate 2,507,710 of NW_008343385.1, read as the reverse complement.
CTTCCCAAGAGGAGAGAGCACAAAGCATGGCAGACAGTCTGTCTAGATCCTCACTCCAGATCACACCAAATGAAAGCCATGGCTTATTCTCCAGCAAAATGCTCAGTGTGACTCATTCATCATTTAAGCACTTAGTTACTGGAGCAGATATTCAGACCTAACTGATCTCATGTCCACCCCAGAGTTCCACTGGGAGCCTTGGGCATGGCTAGTTCCCTCTGCCCCTTAGTAACACAAACACCCATTGGCCAACACCTAGAGACTTTGTCCTGTGAGTCACAGATCTGGAGTAGCACCAACACCTTGAGAATGTCCTCTCTCTCCTGAAAAATCCAGCTTAGCTTTATCTAGTGTGTATTTTGTTTGCAGCGTATCCTCCTTCTGCCTAAGATGCAGCTCCCGACTGGAGCCCTCAAACCTCTTTCATGCTGAACCTCATCTCTTGCCCAGCTGGCCTCTTGGCATCCTCAGGTTTCTCCAGGCATGTACAACCCTGTGCTTTTGGCTAACCCATCCCAGCCTGCTCCCTCCACCAGCTGGTGTCTTCTGCCACCAGGACACAGGTCACTGCTACCTTCTATCCATGCAGACTCTGATTCTATCCAGCAGCACCCAGACTTCCCTCGGATCGCATAGCACTTTGCCCTTCAATAAAGTCCTCATTTACCTGGACATGCTGGCTTGAGGTACGAGCACCAGAACGCATGAATCCATGCTTAGCAGGAAAAAGAGAAATTTATTTGGATTATCTTGTGTTTTTCTTACTGTATTTATAGATGACTTAGGGACATTACTATGTTTGACTATTGAATATCTAATTTGCCAAGCAATGGGCACATTATAAATCTATTGCATGTCTATATAGTGGCAATATTCATCTACTTCTGAGGTTATTGTGAGCACTACATGAAAGAGTGCATGTAATGTACTTAGCGTGTGTTCAGTACATTTCAGCTATTCAAAATATTTAGTGTCTGGTACTGACAAAGATTCTTTATTTAAACTTTAGTTAGGCTTCTGAGTTTTCTATTCTCATCATGAAATCCATTTTCAGCAAAGACCCCCTGCTAGATCTGTTTGGCAAGAGCCCTATCCTCAATGTCAGGCTCCTCTCTCTCCTCCATAGCAGGGGATTCTGATCACCCCCACATCTCTTCAGGAAAAGCCCTGTTAGAGGGGCTTGGCCAGAATTCCCCTTACCTTTCGTGTTTCCTCTTAGTTTTCCATTCACTGATAACCCTACAGTGCTCTATAACCTAAATTCCCTTCAGTCATACAGTTTGGAGAGCTGATCCCACTCTCTCTCCCCCACCATGAGACCCATTACTGTAATGGTCCTAAATAAAGTCTTCTGTATGTGTTTTAACAAGTACCACTGAATATTTTTTGTTAATAGCACACAATATGCATTCAATAATCTGCATCTAATATTTGTCTGTGTACTTAATGACCATTGAAATATTAACTGTATTTCATTTCATATTACTCAGTCTTTAGAGCAGGCACACTGTTTACATCCTCAGTTAATTTAAGTATATTAATCAGAAAATATTACAACAGTTAATATAAATAAGAAAGATTGCTTGAAAAATGAAAAACATAGGCCAGGTGTAGTGACACACATCTTTAATCCCAGCACTTGGGAGACAGAAGGAGGTGGATCCCTGTGAGTTCAAGACCAGCCTGGTCTACATAGTGAGTTCCAGGCCAGCTGGGGCTGCAGGGAGACACTGTCTCAAAAAAAGATAAAAAATAAGAGACAAAAATGAAAAACATAATAATTATGAAAGAAAGCACAGGGCTTAGAAAGATGGCTCAGCAGTTAAGAGCGCTTGCTGCTCTTGCAGAAGACCAGAGTTCACTTCCCAGTATCTAGGGCAGGTGACTTCAACCACCTGTAACTCCAGCGTCAAGGGAATCTGACACCTTCTTCTGGCCTCCACAGGCACCTGTACATGTGACATACATACACAGACTTTTTTCTGGTTCCCTGTCTAGAACTTGTAATGCTAACTACTCTTGCCTTTACTTCTCCTTCACATCCCCTATTCACCAGTCAAGGACCTTCTTTTCTCCATACAGATAAGAGTTATGCAATTCGGGAGTCTTTTAGAGAGACCCACTAAAGGGGTATTCCAATTGCCTCATCCTGTGTCCCTGTTCAGCATGGAAGAAGCCAGAGTGGTCTGCATCCCGATTCCCTATCCGCAAGTTTGGTAACCTCTTCAGAGGATGGTGTGACAAGAATAGGAGGTAGGAAGACGGTTAGGGTAAAAAGACCTCAAAGAAAAGTAGCCAATTTTATGGCTAAAAATCAAAATGTCTTTGGGCCTCTTAGCAACATACTCTGTTCCAAAGGCCAAAAATTTCAAAAGTATATGGGAGTGCTTATCTAATCCCTAAAAGATTTTAGGGTTACCTCTTCAGAGGGGGGAATGTTAGAGTAGCATTAAAAAAAGAAAGAAAGAATGAAAGAGTACACGAAGTTGTCAGAAAAAAGTGGTGGGGAGATATGGGAGGTGTTGGAGGGGAGGGAGTGGGTGCGGATTGATCAAAACACCTTATATGCATGTATGAAAAAGTTTTTTAAAAAATGTGAAGGGAAAAATAAAAAGAAAGAAAAAGAAAGAAAGGAAGAAAGGAAGAAAGAAAGAAGGAAAGAAAGAAAGGCCCATAAATACATGATTCTCAGCCTCTAGTGTCATCGGTGGCAAGAAGAGCAAAACTGCAGTTTGGGGTCATTTAATAGCTGGTATATGGGCAAAAATGCTTAGATCTGATGATCGAGAGCAAGAGCAGAAATACAGAGTGATGGGAATTCACCTGCACCTGATAACTGTGGAAACTGGGCGGCTACGAAATAAACCTAGGAGCTATGCAGTCAGCAATGTGGTTGGATACAACAATGAATCCTGGAAATACAGGAGGATGTGGCTGGGAGGGGCAAACAGGTCACCTCCTCGCACTCACATCTGTCCCACCTCATCAAGTGCATAGTGGGTTCAAGAGCATTTATTATTCTCTTTCATTTAAGTGATTACATAATTTTTTAAAATTCATCAAATGTAAAACAAATGGATGCTTTTAAAAGAAAAGGTTTGGGGGCTGAAGAGATGGCTCAGTTGTTGAGAGCACTGACTGCTCTTGCAGAGGACCCAGGTTCGATTCCCAGCATCCCACATGGCAGCTACGAACCGTCCTTAACAACAGTTCCAGGGGACTCCGAAGCCCTCTTCTGACCTCTGCGGCATTGCACTACATGGGCACACTCACATACATGCAGGCAATACACTCATACACACAAAATAAAAATAACAAAATATTTAAAAAAGAAAAGGTTTGATGAAGACAGTTGAGATTTTACATTTTTAATTATTTCTTATAGTGCATAGTAAAATATAATTACAAAGCTTAGCGGTGTTTGGGGCCGCAGTCAAACTAATGCGGAACTGTGCCTTTGTTTTGCATCATTGCATTCCACTGGTTAAAAGTAAACAGAGGGCACTTGAGAGTCTCTTCAATTGTTCCTGCAAAATAGACCTAACATGAAGAACTTTGCCCAGATGAATTGTTTTCTTCTTGACTTAACATTTGGAAGGTACTCTTTCTTTCAGATTTTTCAAAAACCTTTACAAACAAACCAAACAGAAGAGTGCTCCAAGCAAGACCAGAGACACACCAGAGTGTTTTGGGGCATGCATAAATTGGTGAGTACTTCCTAGAAGAATTTACAACTAAAGGCAAAAATCAAATTACATTTAAGTCAGTGACAGATGACTTTTACTCCCCCTCCCACAAACTATACACATCCTCATAAACCCTCGGAAAGTTCCACATTTAGATTCCAATCACTCACTATTAACAATCAGTAATTTACAATTTGAAATTAACAAGGAGCACTTCTGAAATGAGCATTGTATCCAACAAAACTGGCAGGTTACAGTTGCAATTTATTACTAATTTGAATTTTTCATGATTTATCAGATGACTGACATTTTCAAAATATATTTGGCCTCCATCCTACTCCAATAAATAATTGTGATCTTTTAAGTTTTACTTTTATTTGAAATACCACTGGGCTGGTGAGATGGTGAGCAGGCAAAGGTGTTTGCCACGAAACCTGATGACCTAAGTTCAACTCTCAAGAACCTATGTGGTGGAAGGAGACAGCTGACTCCCCACAATATTCTTTGACCTTCACATACACACCATGACATGTACACACACACACACACACACACACACACTGAATAAATAAATAATTTAAAAATTAAATATCAAACAAAATCCTGTTGAGGGCTTTGGGTAGAAATTTAATTCTATGAATAATGTTGGTAGACTTACCTATCCCATAGCCACCAAACATGATGGTGTTTAAGGTGGTGAATGTAAAACACAACCCTCCTTGTAGGTCCAGCCCTCTGTTACATTAAGATCACCAGGGGAGGCAGAATGAAGATGGGGAGCCCAGTTACCAAAGGAAGTGGAGCATGTAAAGCTTAATGTGTCTCTAAAAACTAAAAAGAAAGAAACAGAAAGAGAAGGACGAAAGGAGAGAGAGATGGTTACTATCTACCCAAGCGGTTCAGAGAGCTACTGTCCATTGAAGTGACATTTGTCCTCTGTACAGATCCTTGGCACAGCTTGCTCCATGGCTCTATCCACCTTAACTCAGCGTCATTTCCTAATGCTTTTAGCTGAAGCATTTTTGAATCTGTAGGGCTGACCTATCAGTTCATTTCTCACTCTTCAAGCATGCTGTTGTATTTCATATGTGAGACCCGCCCTTCTGTCTTGCCCTCAGTGGATCTGGGATCAGAATGTTCTGCCTTGTGACCTGCTGGCTCCAGCTCCCAGATGTGGGTCCCACAGGAAAAGATGGGTGTCTTTTCATCTGTGTCATCTGGAAGTTCAGGACATCAACATACAAGACAGTCATCTTCTGTCCAGGGGTATTCCAATACCTCAGTTGTGAGAGAAAATTGTGTATTTTTGCTGTCTAAAACCTGGAAATTCCATTCACAACTCTATATGCTATCAGTGGATTGCATGCTTTTTTAAAGCAGTTCAAATTCTCACAGCGCAATGCCCTTGCACATCTTTCACTCACTTAGTAAGCATTTAGTGAGCTTTTCCTATTAATATCACGTGATTTAAAAAGAATAAAAAAGAGATAATTTGTCCACAGAGATTACAGTTGAAAGGAGTGCGGTTCAGGGACAGATAGGCAAACTGATGTTAGAAAGAATACATTTTAAGCTTTTTTTAAACTTAAAAAAAACTTTGAGAATTTCACGCATGAATATAAGGTGTTTTGATCAAATCCATGCCCACTTTCTCCCCTCCAACACTTCCCATGTCTTCCCATCACTTTTTTCTACAACTTTGTCTCCCTCCCTCCCTCCCTCCCTCCCTCCCTCTCTCTCTCTCTCTCTCTCTCTCTCTCTCTCTCTTTCTTTCTTTCTTTCTTTCTTTCTTCCTGGGCTTTTTGCTACTCTAACATTCCCCCTGCCTCTGAAGAGGTAACCCTAAAATCCTTTTAGGGATTAGATAAGTGCTCCCAAATACTTTTGACAATTTTGGCCTTTGGAACATAGTATGTTGCTAAGTGGCCCAAGGACATTTTGACTTTTAGCCAAGAGACTGGCTACTTTTCTTTGGGGTCTTTTTAACCCTAATTGCTTAGCCAATTCTTACTTCCTATTCTTGTCACACCATCCTCTGAAGAGGTTTCCAAACTTGCGGATAGGGAATCATGATGCAGACCGCTCTGGTTTCTTCCATGCTGAACAGAGATGCAGGGTGAGGCCATTGGGGTACCCCTTCAGTGGGTCTATCTAAAAGACTCCCAAATTGCATAACTCTTATCTGTAGGGAGAAAAAAAGGTCCTTGACTGGTGAATAGGGGATGTGAAGGAGAAGTAAAGGCAAGAGTAGTTAGCATTACAAGTTCTAGACAGGGAACCAGAAAAAAGTCAGAACAGGGCAAATTTCAAATGTTCATATCAGAGTCCATTGGGATTTCTTGACGAGCGCTTCCAAAAGCACCTCTCTGTTGGGTTCTTCCTCATTTTTCTTTTGTCTGCCAAGGCTGGACTTGAGAGTGACAGACTCAGGATTTGTTCTCAATCACTTTGTTAGCTGTTGGAGTGGCTAGAATCAGTGTCAGTTGCCTCTTGAAGGCTTCTAGATAGGGGGAGAAACCAAATTTAGCCATCATTTTAGGACAACAGTGGGTTATCTCCGTTAGGTACAGGTGGGCATTATAGTTTTGCAGACCAAGATTTGAAGTCTTACATCTGAGCAGCACTTTCTGGTTAGGAACAAAATCATCAATGAGAAATAATTGTCTAAATAACATTGTATATAGATTTAAGCCTAATGTCTGGGAAGTGTAATCCCTTAAACTCTTAAAGATATATACTGATGACTTTACTCTTTGGTCATACTTTCCTTTTGGGTGTTCAAGACCATACAGTTGGCCCAAATAAACCAATTTATTTTTACTTTTCAGGTCGTTGGAGGATCTGTTCCTCAGGGGTCACATGGGCTTGGGAGGAGCCCCTGGCTCCTTTCTTTTACCAGTTCCACCTATGTGAAGATAAGTTAAAGGTCCTGCTTGACAGTAGCTGGCTTCACTTGGCACCATAGAGGAAATGTTTTCTCAGAGTTGTTTACAGTGTCTCATATAGGACAGGCATGCTTAGGGATTCTTACAGATTTACTTATTTAAATGGGCACTATGGTTTGAGTATGTTTATACACCTGCTCCTCAGCTTACAGTGCAATTTTGAAGGCTGTGGAAACGTCAAGAGGCATGGCCCAACAGGTGGCGGCAGATAGTTGGAGGCAGGTCTCTGAAGGCTGTACCGACCCCTGACTCCAGCCTGCTTGTTTGCTTCCTAGCCTGTTATATGAACTAGTGTCTAGCACACACCCCTGCTGCCACAGATGGAACCACTCCCCCTGGCCTCTCCTGCTGTAGTGAACTCAGAGGTCTCTGAAACCATGACCAAAGCTGTTTCTGTCAGGTGTTTTGGTCACAACAATGCAAATGTAACTGATATAAGGATTATTGTGATACTATTTCCTTAAATTATAGGGCTTATGTAATATGCATGCTATTATCCTGGATTATTGCATTTGCAGATTTTTCTAAATTTACTGTGACATGTAGCTGATGTTTTGATGATTTTAGTAAGAAATGTTAAAAGTTTTAGCTTAGAAAGTCTAAATTTTTGTAAAATATCTGACTTGGAAATGGCTTCAAATATAAAATTCTTATGTGCTTTGTTATTTCCTTAGAAATTTGGAAACAAAGACTCTGACTACCTTTGGAGAAGTTCCAACCAAGTACTGATAAACATTCATGCAGCAGGATCAAGAAGATTTAGAAAAAAGTGGAAGAAATGGAGAGTTGACATTTAGTATATATTTTGGAACTTCTAAGAAAGTTTGGGAATAAGTAAAAATTGATAATGACGCTCTCATCTTCTGTGCTAACAGATTTTTGTTTAACTTTGTGTGGTGGCGGCCAATCCAGAACATTCTATATCAATGATATAGTAGTATTGGGTTATTATGTTATCTAGTTCACTGGCATGACCCTGTCTGGGGAATTTGTTTAGACATAACAGGGCATATGTCTAAAGCACATGATAATATGTACAACTGTGACTATATGCTTTGGGAGGCAGCGACTGTGAGTTCTTTTTTTTAAAACAGTCAAACCTTTGACCCTAGGCTTATTATGAGAGTTGATGACAGTTATAGACATCAGGTTGGCCTTCGAATATCACTTTCAAACCAGTGAGAGTTCAGAGAAGGGAAAGGAGTGTCCTGTCTCAGTCACTTCCTTCCATTTGATTAGTTGAGGCAAAAAGAGTCATCACTAAGTGCAACCTAGTCCACAAGACTCCCTAAGGAGAAATCTGATGTCAGGAAGAGCCAGAATTTGCCTCACCTTGCTGTCTTTGCGTATCTTTTCCTAGGATAACTGGACTAATAGAGAGGGCTGCCCATCTCTGTCATCTCCCCACCTCACTTGGCCCCCATGTGGCATGTATTTGACTAATAGCTTTCCAAATCTTGTATACTGGAGAAACCTTTCAGTATTCTGTGACTTTAAATAATTTCTTGCCCTTATCAATGTTAACAAGAATATCTTAACGTAAAAGAACCCAGAAGATAGGATCAGATAAGATCAGTTAGGATCAGAACTGACTTCAATGAATAACTTCCCCCCTACAGAACCTAGGCACTCAATTTTCTTACTTATATTATAGGGTGACTCAGAGAGGCAAATAGGATGGCTGAAAAACTGCATTTATCCTATAATATTCCTGGAATTTTTTTTATTAAGAAATATTGCTATTGGGCTGGAGAGATGGCTCAGTGGTTAAGAGCACTGACTGCTCTTGCAGAGGACCCAAGTTTGATTCCCAGGACCTGCATGGTGGCTAACAACCATCCATAACTCCAGTTCTAGGAGATCCAATGCCCTCTTCTGACCTCCTCAGGCATTGCATGACATGACTACACTTACATACATGCATGCAATACACTCATACACCTAAAATAAAAATAATAAATAACAAATTTAAAAGGAAGTATTGCTATTTTTCTGAAGAAAAAACTAAAGCAGTATAATTCTTTTGGTCTGATTATTTTTTTGGCCTAAAAATTCAAAAACTGTAGGACAAATGTTTTAGTACAATATTTAAGCACATACTATTTTCATACAGAATTTTTAATGGCTGAAGAAAGTTAAAATAAATCAGTTATTATATACAGGACTATGTCTTGGATACCAGGAATAAGATATACAAAAGAGGAATAAACAACATATCAACTATACAATAATATATAACAAGAGATCAAGATATATAATGTCTATGCATACATTTGCATGTATATGTACATATAGATATATGCATTTGCATATAAATAAATCTTTTTGTCATGTGTTTATTGAGAATCTAGTAAAGATGTGTGCTTACTCTATGCAAGGTAAACCCAGGAAAAAAAACAAATGAAAAAGTTACATAACAAACTTCATCTTCCAGGCCTGCTTCCTGAAGTTGCTTCCAAAGTCCTGAAAATGACTGTGACCATGCATTTCTTGCAAAGTTCAGGAATATGATGGCTTGTGGGATCTCCAGTAAATCATAGATAACACAGAATATCTGACCAGTAGGAGTTTGGGGACAGATTGTTCCGTAACCTGATAAATAATAAAATACAATTTTAGGGCTGAAGAGATTACTCAGTGATTAAGAGCACTGGCTGCTCTTGCAGAGGACCTAGGTTTGGTTCCTAGCACACAGATGGACATTAACTACCATCCATAACTCCAGTTCCAGGGGACCCAATGCCGTCTTCTAGCCTCCAAAAGCATTGCATGTATTTGGTGCATTTACATACATGTAGGTAAAACATTCATACACATAAAATAAAAATAAGGTTTTAAGGAGATACAAATTTAATGTCCTCCACATGACTACTCCTTGCATGCACTGTTGATGCTTTTTGCTGTTGATGTTTTATGAGAATCCCAGCAGTATGAATGCTGTTTAAGAGAAAATTATGATCCAACCAGAAATGACAAGAAAAATGAGAAATGTTTAAGAATATCACTGAAGCATTATGAGTAAAAAAACTGGAGCTAAGATAAATACCTAACATTACAAGAAGCATTGCTGAATAAAACACAGAATAAATACTCTATGGTCTTCAAGAGTTACATTGGGAAAGTACATGCAATGATAAGAAAAATTAATCATCATATATCACGGTTTCAGAAGGGGCTTTTGTGGACTTTCCTACATTTATGGGAAAAATAAAAGGAAATGGAGATATCTGCCATTTAGCATAGACTCAAATTGAAAAATGTTCTATTATTGTTGAATGAGCCAAACCCCATAATTGAATATACAATTCTACATGTAAATGTTTACTGCCCTATAGCACACAATTTGTTAAATCTCACTTCCTTAAGTTGTGGATTTGGGGCTGCTTTGTGAAAACATACTACATATACACATATATAAACAACTGACAACATAAACAAATGTGCCCTTTCTAGGTCCATGACAACTGAGTTCAAGAATGCTACATCAGCCTCCAAAAAAATTGAAAGGGGGAGGAAGGGAGGAAGGAAGGAAGGAAGGAAGGGAGGGAGGGAGGGAAGGAAGGAAAACAATGTCATACTAAAATCTTACCAAAGAGTTCCCTTGCTTGCCTATGGTTAATATTTTATATACCCTGGCAAGTCAAAGCCATTAAGTAAGGAGCCCATGCCCACTTGAAGTCCTATCTAAGCTCACTCTATGAGATTCAGTTTGCCTTAACATACAGTTCATTAAGAGAAAGGATTGCTATAGCTTCTTGACTATTTTCAAGACTACAGTTCAAGAGCTATCTCCCCTCTTTCTGCAGTTGACACTTTCATTCAATCTCAATAAGATGAAAATTGCAGAACATTCATAAGATAGTGGTCAAAAGGTTTCACTATCCTTAATCCTCTGTTAGACAGAGCCGCTGAATGCTGCCTAGCAGCCTGAGATAGGGTCCTTCGAGTGCCTCAGCTGGACCCTTCAACTGCTGGACTGGCTCACTGGGTTTAGAGAGCATATGACAAGGTGCTGGCTACCATTCAGCCAGGTGTCTGTGAGCCCCACCAGGCTGTGCAATCCAGAAGATGAAATTCAGGTCTCTGTTGTTTCTTTCCACAGGGTAGAAACCATAGGTCACGGTAACATCTAGACCCAAGACTTTACCTCATGGGAGCCCCTGACACCCTTTTGTTGCAATAATACAAAATGGGGATGATTTCTAAACAATATCACGGTTTCTGGCAATTAGCAGGCATCCCACTTGCCTCCGTTACTGGGAATATGCAGCCTATTTTTCTGAGAAGCTAGATCCAGCATGCTGTACCTGACAATAATCACGTTAACCTCTTCTGTGTCCAGGAGAAGGACCAGCCTGTGGCAGGGCCAGTGTAGTTTCCCAAGGACCTCCTCAGTCAGAAGCTTAGACTTTGCTTTTTCCCTTTGTAAACCCCAGTGGCTCTAAATGGATGATAAAATACCATAGAATTGTATAGTTTAGTAGCAGACTATGGTGAAATTTTATTTTTAAATTCCAAGGTTTTCTATGTAATTTCTAAGTAAATT
>NW_008343385.1:2479986-2496507 GCF_000622305.1 Nannospalax galili | reverse complement strand
TATATATATATAACATGTATATGACTTGTACCTTAAATATCCTCCAAAAGCTCACATTAAAAGCTTGGCTCTAGCTGACGGTGCTATTGAGAAGGGGTGGAAACTTCAGAGCTAGGACTGTGTTGAAGGAAGAAGCTCATTGGAATGTACCCTTGAACAGGATAACAGAACCTCAACCCCTGCCTCTTTCTGCTTCCTGGTCTCCATGAAGTGAGCAGCTTTGCTGTACTATACACTCCCCACCATGATGCTCTGCCTCACCACAGACCCAAAGCAATGGGGCCAAATGACCAAGGACTGCGACCTCTGAAACCATGAACCAGAATAAACCTTTAGCCCTTAAAAGTTCATAATTTCAGGTTTACTGTTTCAGCAATGGGAAACTAATACAACCTTATAGATTCTAGGGAAATCTGGCTGGTTCTGATGGCATTACTTCTCTCACCAGTATGTAGGGAGGCATGATGGAAACCTCACTGCCAGGGGCACCCACTAAAGAAAGGGTACAGAGTCTGTGATGGGAGAAGCAAATGATCAAAAATTAAAAATAAAGGGGAAGCTACAAATATCATTGAATGTCATCTTAAGATAAAGGCAAGGTCTAAGATGAAGGAGTCATGCTTCAAATATACAAATTCTATGTTAAGAAAACATTTTAAGTGATTGGCATCCAAAAGAAAAACAAAAGCAAATTAAATGGAACCAGGCTCCTTACTCTCCTATTGTGGTCAACGTAGATATCACAAATAAAAAGAATTCCTAAAACTCCAACAAATATAACTTCCATTTCTTAAGGGAATGATTCCATTTTGAACAGAATAGGTCAGCTTCTATAAGCAAAAGGAAAAAAAGCAAGTACTGATTTGATTAAGTTTATAACCTTTGTCTTAAGCCAGTATAGAAACCTTAGTCTTTCTCTGTTAGGCAAGGGGCTTTCATAGGAATAGGCTAATTATAAATTGGCCAGTTTTCTCCAGTGTTTTGATGATGGTAACTCACAAGCTATGCATTCATTCATTCATTCATTCATTCATTTAATCAATACAGAATATCAGAAATATGTGACTGATCAAAATATCATTACCCTTATAAAATTTAGACTCTGGGAGATTATAAACAATAAGTATAATTGAATTATAACATGTTAAGAGGTGACAAAAAATAAGCAGCACAGGTGAGGAGGACTATCAGTGAAGAGGATTCTGGTCAGGAAGCCTCAATGCAGAAGTAAGTGCGGAAGAACTTGAAGAACTTTAGGCAAACAGATGTTTAGGGAAGAGCAGGCTAAACAGAAAATGACTAGATCAAAGGCCATCTGTTCTTTCTTTCGGTTTTCTGAGACAGCTCTTCCTATGCAATCCAGGCCAGCCTCAAGCTTGCACGCCTCCTGCCTCAGTCTTCCAACTGCTAGGATTACAGTTGTGCACGACTACCCTCAACTTGGCTGCTATATTTGGAAGAGCATAGAGAGAGTGGAGTTGAAGCTAGGAAATCTGTTGCAAGAATCATTCAGAAGTTCTTAAACTCCAGAGAGACCTAGAGACGGTTCAGTGAGGACAAGTGGAAGCAGTAGAAGCAATTACCACAGCCTGTCTCCTGCTTACCTAGCTTACCTCTCTCCACCATCCTTTTTTACATGAAAAAATAGCACTATTATTCATAAACATTTAGGTAAAGCACATAAGGTATTTTATAACATTTATAGGTCTCTTTCACACACACAGCAAATTATGTCAAAATAAAAACTTCTCATCTATTACCAATAAAAAGATTTCGAGTTCTTCTGGGATTATTTTGGTATAGTTCATTAATCCTGCCTTGGCCTCCCAAATGGAATTTTTCAGCTCTTCCTGAAAAATCTCCAGAATCTGGAATATCTTAGTAGACCACAAAAGCAATCATCAGTACACACCTACAGACTTGAAGAGTAAACAACTCTGTTAGAAAACTGAAGAACCAGCAAAGAGATTTGGAAAAAATCAGATTGCTGCAACTTTCTCTGTATATGTACATGGGTGTGAGTGTATGTGGATGCATGTGCTCATGTAGGGCAAAGTACAAACTCCGGTGTTGTGATTGGTTTCGGTTTTCAACTTGACACACCTGGGAAGAGGGAGACTCAATTGGGAAATTACCTTTATTGGATTGGCCTCTGGGCATGTCTGTGAGACATTTTCTTGATTGTTAAGTAATGTGGGAGGGTCCAGTCCACTATGTGGTGCAACCCCTGGACAGGTGTTCCAGAGTTGTATAAAAAAGCCTGCTGAGCACATTCCAGAGGAACAAGCCAGTAAGCAGCATTCCTCTTTGGTCTCTGCATCAGTTCCTGTCTCCAGGTTCATGCCCTGCCTTCCTGCCCTGACTTCCTTCGGTGATGGGCTGTGCTTTGGAAGAGTAAAATGAAATAATCCTTTCCTCCCTAAGTTGATTTTGGTCAGTGTTTTATCACAGCAACAGAGAAGCAAACTAGAGCATGGGGGGGTGGGTCAGCCTCAGGAATGTTGTTCATCTCCTTCCACACAAGCTCTCATTGTCTGGAGCTCACTTGTTAGGCTAGACTGTCTGGTCAAGGAGCCTCAAGAATCTATCTGTCTCTGCCGCCCTACTACCCACCCAGTGCTGTGATTACAAGTGCGTACTACCATGCCCACCATTTTATCTTGGATTCTGGGGATCGAACTCAGGTCCTTATGCTTGCAAGGCAAGTACCTTACCAACTGAGCCATCCTCCCAAACCCCAGATGCCTTTATGTACAAATATCTCCTCTCCCCAAACAAAAACAAAACACATCCCTCTAATAAGGAAACCAGCAGCTTTGTAATGAAGCAAATATACAAAAGAAAAACCCTAAAATATTCTCAGCCAAATGAAATTTGAACTCTGCTTACATCCTGACATAAATATCATGAAATGTGCAAACACGGGGAGGAAAAACAATCTGTTTCTAGGGAAATGTCAATTGGCGGAAGAGCAGAGGAAATGCTGACTCGAGCACAGCTGTTTGGTTGGTCACTCATCAGCTGGCCTGTTGGAGGCAGATCAGTTCCAGTTCCATACAACTTACTCCCAGAGAAATGTTTACTATTGGTCCAAAAATATGTTTGATTAATTAGTTTACCTAACTCTAATGAACTTCCTGGGCTCTTTATCCTAAGGTCTTTCTCCAATTCTCACCGATCCTCACTGTGATACTCAGCACAAGTGTATAAAACCTTCTTTCACATAGAAGAGACCTCACTCTAATATTAAGACAGAGCCAACTGGTGATCTTGACTCTCAAGGAAAGTTCTTTGGAAAGATCCTTGGCTTTTCCTTAACCATCCAGTTAGAGCGACAGTACTTCCCTGTCAATTTTTTCCATTAGAAGCAGAATCAGATTTTAATAGGACAAGCTCTAAACCCAGGGATAATTTAGTCATTTTGTAATTTATAACCAAATCCTTATTTTTTGAAAATGTCAGTCATAATGACTAGAAATTCTTCCTAAAAAGGAGCATATTGAAGTCAATATGCTAAGTGTAGCAAATACTTTAAACCACCAAATGTGTCAATATAGAAATAAATCACAGCCAGATGCTTCTATGTATCTTTTCTTTTTTTCAAGTGAATATTTATTAGTTTATTTAGGCATCTTTGTGTTGCAACATATTTATACTTTATCTGAAAATGAAGCCAGTGTTGTGCGAAAAATGCAGCCACAAAAAATTCATTACATACAATCTTAGTGGAACACTTAATAATCAATAAAAGTACTACTCTCTTTCCTTTTGGGGTATAGCTTGCATCAATGTGGTGGAGAAATTAAAGACTGTAACAAGAAGCTACTTTTCTTAATTACTTTTATCCCTTATTTTAAATATAAACAAATCAACAAAACAATAAAAATCTCTACATGCATGAATCTGAAAAAAGAGGTGTTTTGTTGAAAGGCGATGGTCAAAGCATGTGCCAAAAAAAAAAAAAAAAAAAGACCTCGGGGTAAACAGTCCATGAAGTTTATCAGAATGCTGGGAAGTGGACTACTGGAAGGTTTGTGATTTGTGATGATCCACATGAGCTATGATGTCTGCCTACTTAAAAACTTTAGACTTCCTATAGTGAAATAATATAGTGAACTACTCGTTTTAAAAAGCAAGAAAAAATATAACACAAAGAAACAAATTACAACCACAGTTGTCCCTCCCCTGTCTGCCAAAGGCAAGAAGTGAGTTTATTCTGAGTCAAATAGGACCATGGCTTGGGAACGGGGATTCAGTTTGTCCTGAATGCATTCTGCTGTGGAAGTAGTTCCATGAACTTTTATAATCATAGAGCAAAAGTAAGTCATAAGTCAATGCATTTACCAAATACCTTGGTGGGGCACCATGTAGATGTATAGGAGAAAAGAAGGAAACTCTGCTATAGGTTTGAGACATGCCGTTCTTAGCTTTTTGGCTGGTGGAAGCTAGTGGTCTGCTGTAAATACATTACCTGATAGTCAAAAGTGTGGCAGGTCAAATATACAGGTGGGTGATAAATGGCTGCTAAGGAGACCAAAAATAGCTCAAGTTCGTTTTGGTCCTTGATCTGCAACATTTCATCTCTGCAAAATCAGGAAGTTCTGTTTAGTCAGTCTGCAGAATCTTCAATATAGTGTGTCTTTTCCAGGGAACTTCAATTCCCAACAGTTCTGACACATTTTGTGCTTGTAGAGGCCAAATGTTCACATTCCATGGCACTAAGAAGGCTTATTCCTAGGATCCAGTACAGATGGATTTGTAGGGTCCTTTCTACCAAAGCTGAAGGGAGTCTTTGATGTGGGGTCTTTTCCAATAGACATAATCACCAGGTTTTAGTTCTTGTTCATTCAGTTTGCATTTCATGGAAGTCCGTAATACCCACCTGAGGAAACACAAAGGGCCCTTTCTAGTGCTTAGCGCTGATCTGAGTGACTCTTTTGGAGAAAGTAAATTATCCTTAGGATCCCAAGCCAATGCATACATCACTAGTAAAATATATGGTATTGACATCAAGTAGGCAGGTGACAACAAACAGGGAAAACTCTGCTATAGATTTGGGATGCTATCTGATGACAGTCAAAGGCTGGTGGAAGTTGGTTGCATTTCTAACACTAATTTGCATAGCAAGGATATGTCAATATACGCTTTATATATAGATGTAGTATGTGTTTGCTGTATGTATTAGTAAGTATTCATTTGGTTAAGTTATGTGAACCCAATTCAAAAATTTTTTAAACAAATTAGAGATGAGTAGAGCTAATAATAATTCATAATGTATCTCAAAATAGCTAAAAGGAAAAGATTTTAAATATACTCAACATAAAGAAAAGTTAAAAATTGAAGGTCAGAGATATACTAATTAGTCTAAATATTACACAATGCTTAGATGAGTCAAAACATCACATTACAATATATTATAAAAATGTATGATTGCTACATTCCAATCAAAATTAATCTACAAATTCCAATTATACTTTAAAACATTGCTCAAAATAGGAAATTTAGTAGCTAACACACATGAAAATTCCAGGTAAAAAGGATCCCTGGAGCAGATACTGGTGGGATTCATCCCCAAATCTACCTCTTTGCCTGAGAGTTTTTTATCTGGCTTTGGGAGCAGGCCCAGTCGCAAATCAGAACAAGTCAGAGTTGTTTGGGTAATAATTTAGCTTAATGCCTTCTTTCTCTCTCCAGTGTGATGGATCAAACCTAGGGCTTCACACATACAAGGCAAGTACTCCACCCTGAGCTATCTCCCCAGCCCTGGCCTAATAGTTCCTTAATCTCTTAATCTTCTTAGTCTTTCTAAGTCTTAAGAGAGGTAATATTTCATTTAAGTGTGATGGCTTTGTGGACATAGACTATTAAAAATCTCAAACAAGAAATGTTGAAGAGGTGATTGGAGATCTTTTCCAGGAGCGATGGGAGGGGTGATTATCCTTGGAACAGGTGGAGCCCTCACAGAACAGCTGGGATATTCATGCATGTTGTAATTCCAGAACTCACCATTTAGGACTCTGGTATGAATGACAACCTGGAGTCGTGGTGTGCCACATCTGCTCTACATTTGTGTGTAGAGTCTCTGTCTGTAGCTGTCCCTCAAATCCCAATATGACTGGCCTCACTAGGAGTACTGTTAATGAGAAATTGGAACCATTTACATATTAGTAAATAAAGTATTGGTTGCAAACGCAGTCTCTAGCAGACTTTTAAAATGTGGCAAACCTATATATGACCTGGAATGATATGTCTGTGTAAAAGAGGAAACTCGTCCACACAATCATGTTTACATTGCATTTACATGCACCAGGTGTTGTGCTTTAGCTTTGACTTTCAATGATAAAGTCTGACAGAATGAAAGCAAGTCAGAACAGTTTCTTACTAATGTTTCTACTGCCCCTGGCCTCCAAAGTTAGAGTCCCCTTTTTATAACTTAATATTTGTTGGTTTGTTTTTAAGAGGCCTTTTAACCCAGCGCATGCCACCCTGTTTTTGCAACCAGATCTGTTAGTCATAGTCTCAGATAAGAAAAGATCAATACGATGGTTAAGATAAATCATAAATGTAAAACATGAATCTATCTTATATGAAATGAGATCTAAGCACTTTTTTATGATGTTCACTAGGAATCAAGGTCACATTACACAACAAATAAAGCAGAATTTCTGAGTTCTTAGACCTGTGTGCCTGCCCATCAGTCCTGACTCAGCTGCTCTGTAGAGCCAGTGGCTAGAAATGATGCTTTAAGTGGGAATTTGATCTATATAGAGCAGAATCCTTGACACACAGAATGTTTTTTGGATTACATTTTTCCTGTTTCATTGGTGACTCCCCTCCCCATGACACCTGAGCAAACAAGTCTCTAGTTTGAAACATCTCTTGACCATTTTTCCTTTGTGAATGGGGAGGTACAGGAGTCTGGGAAGCATCCTTTCGCATGCCAGCACACATACGTGCCTCTAAAGGTCATAGATCCTCAAAGGTAAAAATTGGTAAGCCAATGATAATTTTGGTTGTTCATTTTTATGGGGAACTTGAGAGTTGAGGCAACAGTTTAAGCAGAATTCACTGAGTTTCTTATTTTTACTGTGTGATAAAACCAACCCTTTGTTTAAAAATCTCAGCTGAGAAATTGTTGGGAGTTTCAGTTGACTCTGAAAGATCAGCCAAAGTTCGTAAGCAAAAGAGTAAAGCTGACCCCACCTAATGCCAAACAGCTGCTTTATGTGTACAATTGGCAGTGTTGATTTGTACAAAATAAGACAGAAGAGGCTGATTTTTAAATTTTAGAATTAAAAGGAGAGAGTTTCGTGCTTTTTATGTGCTGTTGTTTCTAAGAATTTATATTTAGCATGTGTATATTTATGTTGTTTCTCCAAAATCATTTATTGAACTTTCTAAAGGAACTCTAAACTTAGAACACTGAATTTGTAGATTTAATGTAAACCATTTGGGTTTCTAAATGGCATTTGAAGGTCTCTGCGCTTCAAAAAATGTTCCTGTTTGGAAAAGATAACTTCCAAGCAATTAATTAACATGCTTGAGAATACAAGCCTTCCATTAGTAGGAGTAGAAGCAAGCATTTTTTTTTCTAACTCCTGTTTGGAAGACTGTGTAGAAAAATAAATATAATATTTTTCAGTTTCAGGATAAGTTTCTAATTAGTTCATGTAAGATAAAATAATAAATGTTTTAATTCATTTCCCAACATAAATTTATAGGAAAAATAATTTAATTCTTGTGCGTTTCAGGGTTCATGACATACCAAAATAGGAGTATATTTTCAGATGTACAGAATAGGACTCCAAAATAACAGAGCTTTGAAAAAGTCTGGTAGTTAATTTTGTTCTTGTATGCCAGTTTGGAAATAAATGATGCTTTTTGGTTTAGGAGACCTGCTTCTTGAGGTATGCAGGGACCCAGGCTCCAGTCTTATTTTTAATTTTGCACAGTTCTGGAATGCTCTATTTATTCTCATGGTCCATAACAGCTTAGCATCCCACCCACAACTGAAGCCAGGTAGGAAAGAAAGAAGTGCAGGGTCAGGGGCACACTTCTTGCACTTTAAAAACACAAGTCTAGGGCCTAGAGAGATGGGTCAGCAGCTAAGAGTGATTGCTGCTGTTCCAAAGAAACTTGATTCAGTTATTAGCACCCATATCCAGTGGCTTAACCATTTGTAACTCCAGCTCCAGGGGTCCAATGTCTTCTGGCCTCTATGGACACCCATGCACACATGGGGTGTCTACTCACACAGATACAGACACAGGCACACACACAGACACACACACATGTGCACACACACACACACACAAATAAAAATATTTTAAGAAAAAAAGACACAAGTCTAAAGTTATATACAACAGTGCCACTTTTGCAGAACTTAATCTCACAGCCACATCCAGGTCATCTAGGTATAAAGGGAGTTCCCTCACCAAGACTAAGTGAAAATTCAGATCTCTCTCAGAGAGAGAGAATAGAATTGATATTGAAGAAAGCCAACAGTCTCTTCCACAGACTGCCCTCTTAATCACCCAAGTAACCAAGTGCACTTGACTTAGCAAGCAAAATTCCTTCCTTTTTCCCATAGAACACACTTATAAACTGCCATCCAGATAAATTATTAAGTAAAAAGTCCAGGACCGTTGGGGACAGACAGTTCTTGTCATTGTGTTCAGATTACCTAACATCTAAGACAAGGTTCTTTGCAACGTACAATGATGAATTTGGAACAGGAAGGGGGCGGTGATGGAAACATGCCAATGTCATAGTTGTAAGAGTTATTACATATATTTTTTAAGGAACTATAAATTGCTTTCTTTTTGAGGATTAACCAAGTTTTATTGGAATAATACACACACACACACACACACACACACACACACACACAAAGTTAACAAAAACTATAACGCCTAGTTAGATTTATTTAAAGATATTTTTGAGGCTGTTTTGAACGGGATTGCTTCTCTGAATTTTGTCTTTGGTGTAGGAAAGCTACTGATTTTTGTGTGTTTATTTGTATCCTCCTACTTTGCTGAATGTGCTTATCAGATGTAGGAGTTTTCTTGTGGGATCCTTATGTCTAAGGTCTTTTATGTACATAGTCATATCATCTGCAAATATGAATACTTTGACTTCTTCCTTTCTGTGCTAGATACTTTTCTGCGATGATAAAAGACCATGACCAAAGCAACTTATAGAAGGAAGAGTTTTGGGGGCTGGTGGTTCTAGAGGGAGAGTCTGCGATTCTGGGGGAGACATGGCAGGAAGCAGCTTGAGCAGGAATCTGAGAGCTCACATCTTCCAGCATCCACAGGAGGCGGAGAGATTAATGAAATTAGAGGAGACTATGAACTCTAAAAGACCACACCCAGTGATGTACTTCCTCCAGTAAGGCCATACCTCTGAAAGATTCCATGAGTTTCCCCAAACAGTGCCACCACCAACTGGGGACCATATACCAAGAGTTCAAATGCTTGAGGCTATGGGGGACATTTGTCATTCAAACTACCACATTTTCCCATTTGAGCTTCTTTATCATCTTCTTTCTTCTATGCTCTCTCTAAGACTTCAATCATTATATTGAATAGGACTGGAGAGAGTGGACATCCTTGTCTTGTTCCTAATGTTAGTGGAAATGCTTTGAGTTTTTCTCTCCTTAGCATAATGTTGGCTATGAGTTTGCTGTTTATTGCCTTAACTGAGATATATCTCCTGTATCCTAAATTCTCTGGGGTTTTTATCATGAAGAGATGTTGAATTTTGTCAAAGGCCTTTACTATATCTAATGAGATGATCATGTGGTTTCTGTTCTTGAGTCTATTTACATGGTAAATTACACTTATTGATTTGTATATGTTAAAGCATTCCTGAATTTCTAGGATGAAAACCTGACTTTCTAGGATCATCCACCTGATTATGGTGGATGATCTTTTGATATGCTCTTTTTTAAAAATCTTAATTTTAATTTTATGTGTATGTGTGTGGGCCTGAGTATATGTATATGTACTATGTGTGTGCAGGTGCCTATGGAAGTCAGAAGAGGGTGTTGGATCCCCTGAAATTGAGTTACAAGCAGTTATGAGCCACCTGATGGGGTGCTAGGAACCAAACCTGGGTCATTTGTAAAAGCAGCAAATACTCTTAATTGTTGAGCCATCATCTCTCCAGCCCCTTGATAGTGTTTTCTAATCAGGTTTGCAAGTAGTTTAGTGAGAATTTTTTGTACTTATGTTTATGCATCTATGTTTATTAAGGAGATTACCCTATAATATTTTTTTGGTTCAGTCCTTATCTGGTTTTAATATCAGAGTAATTCTGGTTTTGCAAAATTTGGAGATGTTCCTTCCTTTTCTGTTTTATGGACTACTTTAAGAAGTATTGGTATTAGTTCTTTGAATTTCTAGTAGAATTCTATACTGAATTCATCTGACTCTGGGCTTTTTTAGTTGGAAGATTTTTTAATTACTTCTCCTATCTCATTAATTGCAAGAAGCTAGTTTCAATGGTTTACTTCTTCTTGGTATAACTTTGACAGGTTGCTGGACATAGTGGCTTACATCTTTAATCTCAGTACCAGGGAGATAGAGGCAAGTGGATATCTGTGAGTTCAAGGTCATCCTGGCCTACATAAAGAGTTCCAGGTCAGCCAGGGCTACATAGTGAGACCATTTCTAAAATTAAAATAAAAATTTGTTAGGCCATATGCATCTAGAAATTAATTATTTCCTTTATAATTTTAAGCTTAGTGGAATATAAACTTTTAAAAATATGTCCTTATGATTCTCTGAATTTCCTCAGTGTCTGCGTCATTGTCTGACTTCTTGTCTTTAATTTTATTAATTTGGATTCTTCTGTCTGTTTTGGTTAATTTGGCTAAAGTTTTGTCAATCTTGTTAATCTTTCCAAGGAACCAATTCTTAGTTGCATTGATTCTTTGTAAATTGCTTTAGTTTCTATTTTATTACCTTCAGCCCAGATTTTGATTATCTTTACCCATCTACTGTTTCTGGGTATTGTTCTTCTTTTCACAAGGCCTTCAGGGACATTACTAAGTTATTAATTTGAGATCTTTTTTATTTCTTGATGGCAGAACTTGGTGCTATAAACTTTCTGCTTAGGACTGCCTTCATTGTGTCCCATAGATTTTTGGTGTGTTGTGTTTTCATTTTCATTAAGTTCCAGGAATTGAATTTTTAATTTCCTTTTTGATTTCTTCTTTCACCCAATTATCATTCAGTAGTGTGTTGTTTAGCCACCATGAATATATGTAATTTCTGTAAGTTTCTTTTGGTATTGACGTTTAGCTTTATTCATTATGGTCAGATAGAATGTTGGATGTTATTCCAATTTTCCTGTAATTGATGAGTCTTGCTTTATGTCCTGATATATTGTAGATTTTGTAGAAGTTCCATGGGCTGCTGGGAAGAATGTGTACTCTTCACTATTTGAATAGAATGTTCTGTAGATGTCTGCTAGGTCCATTTGATTGATGGTGTCATTTAATTCCAATGTTTCTCTGACTACTTTTTGTCCAGATGATCTGCCTATTGGTGAGAATAGGTACTGAAGTCACTCACTAACACTGGGTTGGGGTTAGGGTTTATCTGTGGTTTTAGCTCTAAGAGTATGTCTCTTATGAAATTGGGTGTACTATGTTTAGTGCATATATTTTTAGAACTGCAATATTCTATGGGGTTGGGGAGATGGCTCAGCAGTTAAGAGCAAGAGTGTTGACTGCTCTTACAGTGGACTGAGTCTAGTTCCCAGCACCCACATGACAGCTAGCAACTATTCATAACTCCAGTTGCAGGGATCCAGTGCACCTTCTAGCCTCTATGGGCATTGCACACAAATGTAGTGCACCTATATACATGCATGCAAAACACTTATATACATAAAATAAAATATATATTTTATAAAGAACTCAATATCCCCTTGGTGGATTGTTCTTTTAACGAGTCTGAAGTGGCTCTCCTTATCTCTTCTGACTAGTTTTGGTTTGTAGTCTATTTTCTCAAGTCTTCCCATAGCTATTCCTGTTTATTTCTTAGCTCCATTATTTGGAATAACTTTTCTCATCCTTTCACTCTAAGGAGGTATCTATTGTTGATGGTGAAGTGTGTTTTTTGGAGGCAGAAAAAGAAAGATCTTGTTTTCAAATCTAATGTGCTAGTCTATGTCTCTTTATTAGGGAATTTAAACCTAACATTAATATTAAGAGTTATTACTGAATGATGTATTATTTCCTGGAACTTTGTTGTTTTGTGGTGTTTTCTTAGATCTCTTTTAATGACTTTTTCTGGAATTCTTCATCTATTCTCTGTGACTTATTTGGTGTGTCTATCCTCCTTAGACTGACGTATGCCTTCCAGTATCTTCTGGAAACTGACTTACTGGTCATAAATTCTTTTAATCTGTTTTATTTTTTTTCATGAAAGTTTTTGCTTCTCCTTCAATTTTAATAGATAGTTTTGCTGGGTATAATAGTCTGGGTTGACAGTTGTGGTCATTCAGAACTTGAAATACATATTTCTAGGTCCTTCTGACTTTAAAAGTTTCTGTTGAATAATCTGGTATTATTTTGATGTGCCTGCCTTTATAAGGACCTTGACCTTACTCTCTTAAAATTTTGAGTACCCTTTCTTTATTCTGTGTTTTTTTTGTTTGTTTAACTCTTATATGTTGTGGGGAGTTTGTTTTCTGGTCTTTCCTATTTGGTGTTCTGTGGCCTCTTCTATGTGGATGGCCTCTTTCTCTAGGTTTGGGAAATGTTCTTCCATGAGTTTATTGAAAATATTTTCTATGCTGTCACTTGGTATTATTCACTTTCTTTTATGCCCATAATCTAAAAGTTAGATCTTTTTATGGTGTCTCAGAGCTCTCCCAAATTCTGTTCATATTTTAAAAATTTTATTCTTGACTTTTACTGAATGACACAATGTCTCTACATTGTATTCCATCTCTGATTCTCTGTTTACTACATGACCCATTCTATTGGTGAGGCATTTCATTGGGATTTTTATTTGCCTTTTGATTTTTTTCATTTCTAGCATCATCTTACTTCGAATTTTCTTCAGCAACGCTCTTTGTTGAATTCTATTTTCATATCTTGAATTGACTTAATTCATCTCTCAAAGTGTATTTATGCCTTCTTTAAGTTGTTTGAACATACTTATAATCATCCCTTAGAATTCTTTGTCTGGAAATTCTCCCATGTCACTTTCATTAGGTACAATTATTATAGATTAAAATTTTGGGGAGAAAACATGGTGTCTTGGGGTTTCACGTTTCTATTTCTATAGTGGGACTTGTACATCTGGAACAGTTTGTTGGTTGAGTTTTTTTCATTTTCTCTTTCTTCAAGTAACCTTTCTTCTTTCAGTGGAAGCATTTAACCATGTTCAGGAGGACTAAGTCTTAGTAGGGCTGAGATATTCATTTTCCTCTGTGGAGCTGGTACAAGAAATAGGTGGGCCTAAGCAAGGGTGGTCAGGGTCTACTTCTTGCTGCAGGAGACTGTGTTTACTGGGTTCCTGGAGCAAAATTCCTGTGATCTGTAGGCAGGCCTAGTGCAGAGACCTGTGGCCGGTGTCTGACTGGAGCTTGACTGAAGCTTAAGTAGGAATGGATGTTCCCAGGTGATGCAGATAGACCTAAGTAGCGGAAGCCCAGCATCTCCTACTTGATTAGGCAGCTGTGTGGACTGGGCCTTTTTCTTCTTTTTTCCTTTTTGAAGGTCATCCTAACAATGTGGTTCAAAACTTTAACGTTTTATGAATTGATACTCAACAATTACATTTTAAGGCAATGATCATAAAAGTGCAATCAAATAAATGTGACAAGATGTGTAAATAAGAATACTTATAGGCTAAGAAACCAAAAAAGAACCAGAAATAAACTAAATGTTCATCTATAAAGAACAGGTTAAATGAAACAAGATGTACCTGGCCTATTTCAATTTTCTTTTGACATTCTGAATAGAACAATAATAGTTTAATGCTTTTTTTTTTGCCAGTAGACATTTAAAAAGAACATTCATTTTAATTATTTCATGTAAGAATAAAATGAAAGCAGCTGGATGTGATTGAACTTTCCCCCAATCCTAGCATCCAGGAGGCTAAAGCAGATCTGATCTACACAGTGAGATCCTCACCACACACCCCAGTAGTAATCCCCCGTACCCATTTATCATAGTCCTAGTGAAAGACTTTTGTGGATTCAGCTATGTTTCCCTTCAAAATGAATGTTTCCCTTCCTAGTTATATAATCTACAATAGGCTACCAAACTTAGAATGACTGAGCAGGAAAAGGTTAGAAAATTTTTCATCTGTATAGGAGAAAAGTAATATTGCATTCAGGACTCAGCGCAGACTTTTGTCTACCAGAGTAGACAGTTTTTATTTACAGAATGTCAAATCAAGCCTACTGCAGCAGAAGAGATAAGGCCATTCAGTACCCCTCTTTGGAAGAGATTTCATTTTAAGACCCAGGGAGAAGGAAATAGGCCAAATAACTTTGGTTCAATTATTTTACCTAATAAGTAAAGATGAGTCTAATAAAACAGAATATTTTGTTCAGGGCATGTTGACCCTCATAAAGTTGTCCTCATGTGAATTCCCATGATTAACTCTGAACTTGGAGTATGACATGGTTATATTTTTATAAGAAAAGGGAAAACATCTGCAGAGGTAAGTTTTTACTTACAGATAAGGTCGTGTCCACTATCAAAATCCCAGTCCAAAGTTGGAGTGCCACAATCGAAACGTTAAAACTGAAACTACACGGGAAAATGGGGAGTACCAATCACTAAAAACCAGGACATGCAAATATATATCTGGTGATCTGTAATGTTAAACAAGTTTAAACATCTATATATCACATTATCCCTTTTATAAAGAATATCAAAGTATATAAGCCAACATATCAGCAATATTTATTTGGAATTTTCTTTGAGCTAATTTTTTTATTGCTAATCAAATATTCCTGATATATTTCTCTTGATAAAGAACATTCACAATAATGAAAAATCTAGATAAAAATGTTTAAAATAGTAATTCCAACATCCAGAGATTTGAGTATTTAGATGAACATCCTTGTTACATTTGTAGGCAAATAGCTATGCTTTTTAAAACATACAGGGATTAAATTAATGTATATTTACTTAATATTTATAGTTAACTTTAGGCTAATATTTAATATACACTCAACATTTATTTATGAATTTTCTAAATTTTTTTTTCCAAAAATTATTTAATTGGATGCATAGCATTCCATTAGATGAATGTACCATGACTTATTAAAGTGAGGTTTTGCTGGATATTTAAGTCATTTTCTAATTTACCTTATTATTAATTTTTAATATTTGTTCGGATATGTTCCCATAATCGAGTAGGCAAGCTGAGGTGTAAAACACTCACCATTCTCCTACCATAATGAGCAAATAGGTCAATTTAAGTTTGACTTTTTAAAAAATTATTTAATAACCATATAATTAGAAGAAACATTTCATTACAACAGCATTGAGATATTCAACAACAATTTCTACAGCTAAGATGCATCTCTTTCAAAACAGCTGTAAATTTTTAGGTTTATAGTTGAATTAATACAATTATACAATATTGTACTCCATATACCCTATAAGACATTAAATTAAAAATGAGGTTTTAAAATTTGAAAAAGATGTCCACTTCATTATTAAAATACAAAGTTTCATACAGAAAAAATCATTTTAATACAACTGACACTAAGATGCATATGCATTTCTAATCTCTATATATCTGATCATTATTAGTCACAATCAGGTAGATTTCAATGGTAATGTTTTTCACATCTACTAATTATTATGAAGCAAATTTTTATGCTTTGAAGAACTATTTTTTCTTATTTACACCCACTTCCCAGGTAGCACCCTCCCATAGCCTCCCTCCCCCCACTAGAGCCCTTATACTCTGATATCCCTGCTACTGTCTGCTGTGTTGTCAGCACCCCAAGGTATTCTCCACTACTTGCCCTTCTGGTGAGTCTAGTCAGTCTATCTAGAGGTCTTTGTTTTAGGAGGGTCAGCTGTTCCTCATCTAGCAGTAATCAGTTGTCAATATTCCTTTGGATAAGATTGGGGTCTGCTGTTCAATTTCCCAGTTCTATGCTGGATTACTATCTGGGAATCCCTTTGGCCACCCTCGCCAACAACTCAAAAGGAGGTATCGCTTGTCTGGCATTGTTGCTTGCTATGAAGTCTTTAGCTAGATATATGGTCTCTTATGAAATTATATTGGCCCCTTTAATCTTTGGTTATACTTTCTTTTTGGGTGTTTAAGCCCACACAATTGGTCCAGATAAACTGATTTATTTTTACTCTCAAGGTCATTTAAGGATCTGTTCCTCAGGGGTCACATGGGCTTTGGAGGAGCCCCTGGCTCCTTTCTTTTACCAGTTCCACCTATGTGAACATAAGTCAAAGGTCCTGCTCGACCATGGCTGGCTTCACTTGGAAGCATGGAGGAAATGATTCCTCTGTGT
>NW_008343385.1:2477117-2479203 GCF_000622305.1 Nannospalax galili | reverse complement strand
ATTTACCTGCAAATTTCATAATTTCATCTTTCTTTACTGCTGAGTAAAACTCCATCATATAAATGAACCATATTTTTATTATCCACTCATCAATTGAGGGACACTTAGCTTGCTTCTGTCTCTTAGCTATTGTGAAAAGAGTAGCAACAAACATGGATGTACAAGTGTCACTGCAATAGGATAAGTTCTTTGGGTATCTGCCAAGGAGTGGTCTAACTGGGTCAAACGGCAGGTTCATTTGCAGTTTTTTAAGAGTTCTCCACACTGCTTTCCACAGGGGTTGAACAAGTTTGCAGCCCCACCAGCAGTGGATGAGTGTTCCCTTTTCCCCACATCCTCTCCAACATTTGGTATCATTTGTTCTCTTGATCTTAGCCAGTCTGACTGGGGTGAGGTGAAATGTTAAAGTGGTTTTAATTTGCATTTCCCTAATTATTAGTGATGTTGAACATCTTTTAAGATGTTTCATAGCCATCTTAACTTCTTCTTTTGAGAACTCTGTTCAGCTCCTTAGTCCGTCTTTTAATTGGATTGCTTCCTGTCTTGGTTCTCTGTTTTTTGAACTCGTTATATATTCTGGTTATTAAACTTCTGTTGGATGTGTCGCTGGAGAGGATTTTTTTCCCATTCTGTGGGTTTTCTGTTTGCTTCCTTGGTTGTCTCATTTGATGTACAGAAGCTTTTTAGTTTAACGAGGTTCCATTTGTTAATTCTTGCCCTTGTTGATGTCTGGTTTAGAAAATCCTATCCTACACCTATGTCTTGTAGGTTTTTCCCAATGTTTTCTTCTAATAGTTTCAGAGTTTTGGGCTTTACATTGAGGTCTTTGATCCATTTGGAACTGACTTTTGTGCAGGGTGAAAGATAGGGGTTTAGTTTCATTCTTCTACAAATGGAGACCAGTTTTGCCAGCACCATTTACTGAAATTGCTGTCTTTCCTCCAGTTAATGTTCTTGTCCTCTTTGTCAAATATCAGTTGGTTAAAATTCCATTTGCTCATATTTGGGTCTTCAATTTTGTTCCATTGATCTATGGGTCTATTTTTGTGCAAGTACCATGTCATTTTTATGACTATAGCGCTGTAATACAGCTCGAAATCTGGTATAGTAACCCCCCTGGCATTGCTCTTAGTGTTCAAGGTTGTTTTGGCTATCCGAAGTCTTTTGTGCTTCCATATGAATCTTAGGATGGTTTTTCCAATTCTGTGAAAAATGTCATGGGATTTTGATTGGGATTGCATTGAATCTATATATGACTTTTGGTAGGATGGTCATTTTTACAATATTAATTCTTCCAATCCATGAGCATAGGATGTCCTTCCATCTTCTCAAGTCTTCCTCAATCTCTTTCTATAAAGATTTAAAATTTTCATTGTAGAGCGCTTTAATATCTTTGATCAGGTTTACTCCAAGATATTTTATGTTTTTGCAGTTATTGTGAAGGGGAGTGTTTCCATGTGCTCTTTCTCTGATTGCTTATTATTGGTATATAGAAAAGCTCTAGACTTTTGTAGGTTAATTTTGTAACCTGCCATTTTACTGAACATGTTAATAATTTCTAGGAGTTTTCAGGTGGAATTTTTAGCATCCCTTAGATATAATATCATATCACCTGCAAAATGGGATAATTTGGTCTCTTCTTTTCCAATTATTAATCCTTTAATTTCATTCTCTTGTCTTATCACTCTTGTAAGAGTTTCAAGTGTACTATATTAAAGAGAAGTGGGGATAGTGGACAGCCTTCCCTGGTTCCTGATTTCAATGGTAATGCTTCCAGTTTTTCTCCACTTAGAATGAGGTTGGCTGTGGTTTTGTTACATATGGCTTTAATTATGTTGAGGTATGTTTCCTCCAGTCTAATTCCCTCTAGGACTTTGAACATAAATGCATGTTGAATTTTGTCAAAAGCCTTCTCTGCATCTATTGAGATAACCATGTGGTTCTTGTCTTTGAGCCTATTATATGACTTATGACATTTATTAACTTACATATATTGAAACCATCCCTGCATCTCTGGGATAAAGCTGACCTGATCATGGTGGATGATGTTTTTGATGTGTGTCTGTATGCGGTTTGCAAGTATCTT
>NW_008343385.1:2474767-2476861 GCF_000622305.1 Nannospalax galili | reverse complement strand
TTCTTTTTGTGTTATGGGTCTGTTTAAGCTGTTAATCTCTTCTTAGTTTAGTTGTGGTGGTTCCCATGCCTTTAAATATCCATTTCTTTTAGGTTTTCAAACTTAGTAGCATATAGGTTTTTAAAGTATTCACTTATAATGTTCTGTATCTTTCTGGTGTCTGCTGTGATGTTTCCCCTTTCATCCCTGATTTTGTTGATTTGGAGTTGCTCTTTCTTTTGGTTAACTGGGCTAGCGGTCTGTCAATCTTGGATATCTTTTCAAAGAACCAGCTCTTGGATTCATTGATTCTTGTATTGTTTTCTTTGTTTCAATTTCATTAATTTCTGCCCTGATTTTTGTCATTTCTTCTTGTCTTCTGGGTTTGGGTTTCATTTGCTGTTGCTTTTCAAGTGTGTTGAGTTGCAATGTTAAGTCATTTATTTGTGTTCTTTCTGACTTTTTGATTTAGGCACTTAGAGCTATAAACTTCCCTCTAAGGACTGCTTTCATTGTGTCCCAGAGGTTTTGTCATGTTCTATTTTCCTTTTCACTTAATTCCTGGAATACTTCTATATCTTTCTGAATTTCTCTTTTGGCCCATTCATCATTCAGGAGTGTGTTGTTTAATCTCCATGTGTTCATGTGGTGATTAGGGCTTCTTCGGGTGTTGATCGTAAGGTTTATTACATTGTGGTCTCATAGAATGCATGGAATTATTTCAATCTTTTTGTATTTGTTGAGGTCGATTTGGGAGACAGTTCCATGGGGTGCTGAGTAGAAAATACGTCCTTTGGTGCTTGGGTGGAATGCTCGGTAGATGTCCGTTAAGTCCATTTGATATGTGATATTGTTTAATTCAGATGTCTCTCTGTTAAATCTCTGCCCTGTTGACTTATCTAATGGAAACAGTGGGGTATTGAAGTCCTCTACTATTAATGAGTTGGGATTAATCTGGGTCTTAAGGTCCTGTAGTATTGTTTTGATGAAGTTGGGTGCACCGGAGTTTGGTGAATGTATGTTCATAGTGTCTTTATGAAGTTGGGTGCACCAGAGTTTGGTGAATATATGTTCATGATTGTAATATCTTCTTGATTCATTGTTCCTTTGATCAAAATGAAGTGGCCCTCTTTGTCTCTTCTGATTAGTTTTAGTTTAAAGTCTATTTTGTCAGATATTAGAATTGCTATATGTGGGAAGCGAGCACGGCCGAGTCAGCCAAAAATGGTGCCTTGGCTGGCTGCCAAGCCTCGTGACTCCAACTCTTGGCTGGCTGCCAAGTCTCGTGACTCCAAGCTTCCTGGCTCACACAAGCGTGATGAGCTCGATGAGCTCGATCATGTGCTGCCTGCCTGATTAGAGACGTCATCCGGCATGACCCTGCTGCGTGGCCCAGTGGGCTGTCACTCTGCCTGTCTGCTGCGTGTGTGAGCACCCTTATTGGTCCTGGCTGGAGGGAGGGCTGTTGAGAACGCTATATAAAGAGCTGAAGTGCGTAATAAAGAGGAAGAAGCTTGAACCCTGCCTTGGTGTCTGTGTCGTTCTTCCTGGATTCTGCTGGACGGAGTCTTGGATTGTGGCAGCTATACCTGCTTTATTCTTAGTGCCATTTGCTTGGTATATTTTTTTCCATACTTTCACTTTGAGATAGTGTCTGTCCTTGAAAATGAGATGAGTTTCTTGCAGACAACAAAAAGATGGGTTTTGTTTCTTAATCCATTCAACTAGACTGTGTCTTTTGACTAGGGAGTTCAGTTAACTGATATTTATACGTGTATTTATTTCCTTCACTTTAATTTCTGTTTACATTTTTGGTCTAACTTCGTGTTTCCACAGTTATTCCTTCATTTCTCTTCTTTCTGTTGCCCCTTCGATATAGTCAATCCTTTCTTCAGCTCTTCGTACTGTTTCAGGTATTCTCTGAAGGGCTGGTTTTATGGACAAGAATTCCTTCAGCCTATTTATGTAATGGAAGATTTTTCTTTCCCCTTCAACTATAATAGACATTTTGGCTGGATATAGTAATCTGGGTTGGCATCTGTGGTCATTTAACACTGGGAATACTTTGGTCCAGGCTCTTCTGGCTTTCATAGTTTGCACTGAAAAGTCAGCTGT
>NW_008343385.1:2441882-2474141 GCF_000622305.1 Nannospalax galili | reverse complement strand
GGGATATGTGATATGTTATTTTGGTTTTTCATGTTATTTTTTCTCTGTGATTTTGATATGTGAATTTCTTTTGTAGTTTCTGATTCTTTTGTGAGTCTCTGGCCTTCAAGTTTAGGTATGCTTCTTTTTGTGAACTTTATGTGTCTTTGTGGTTTACTTTTTGGTCATGAAAAGCTGGTTCATCTAAGCTTCCAGTTCTCTCTT
Organism: Nannospalax galili; assembly: GCF_000622305.1. Taxonomy (NCBI): domain Eukaryota; kingdom Metazoa; phylum Chordata; class Mammalia; order Rodentia; family Spalacidae; genus Nannospalax; species Nannospalax galili. The sequence continues at coordinate 2,473,937 of NW_008343385.1, read as the reverse complement.
TTAATTTTATATTGGAGTGGCCAGATTGCTTTTGTCTTCAGGAGTTCCCACAGAGCCCCAATTCAGGTGAGTTTCAGATGTTTACAGGCTTTTTCCTAAGGTCTGGATCCCTCCAGGAACGATTCTGGCCTCAGGAATTTGGGGGTTGGACTGGGCTGGGATCCTTGCCCAGGAAAGATGCTGGTCTAAGGCAGCTGGTGGCCTTGCCACCCAGAAATGCAAAGGCAGATGGGGCGGGAAGAGGCCCCAAGGAGTCCTTGGGCCTTCACTGAGGAGCTGGGTTGGTCTGGATGCAAAGGAACAGGAAGAGGAAAGGTCAGCACCTGCATCCCAGAAAGAGGCTGGAGGGTGGTGCAGGCCCGGGGAAGAAGAGGGAGATGGGGGCAGGGTCAGGCCCAGAAGCAGTGCTCCTGGGGTCCAGAGAAGGCACTATGTTGGTCTGGATGAAAAGAATCAGGAAGCAGTATTGGTTCCCCAGGTGTCTGGGGCCCCAAGACAAGGAATGGGGCAGGGCCCAAACTTGGAGGAGAGAACTGCAGAGGAGATGGGAGGGTGAATGAGGCTGGGGGATTCAAGGCATGGAGGGCTCAATGGACTTACCCTGAAGAGAGTCCTACAGGTAGGAAAGAGCTTAAGTTTGACTTTTTCAAAATCTGTAGCCCAACCCCAAAGTTTGCCCTGGGATTATCCATTGATAACTAGAAGTCCATCTGCTGTTTAAGTTTTTTGAGTGTAACTGATATGCCAAAAATGACAGTTTGTATATCAATGAATATATACCCATGTACACATGAGTGTGGGTACCCACAGAAGTCAGAAGAGGGTGTTGGATCCCTTGGAGCTGGTGATATAGGTGGTTATGAGCTGCCAGATGTGGGTGCTGGGAGCCAAACTCCTTCTCAAGAGAAGTACTCACTCCTAACTACTGAACTATCTCTCCAGCCCTGATTTACCTTTTCAAAAAGCCTTAAAACCTGGGCTGGAGAGATGGTTCAGCAGTTAAGAGCAATGACTATTCTTGCAGGGGACCCGGGCTTGATTCCCAGCACCCCACATGGAGACTACAAACCATCCTTAACTCCAGCTCCAGGGGAATCTGAAGCCCTCTTCTGACCTGCACAACACAGGTGCACTCACATATATTCAGGCAATACGCTCATACATATAAAATAAAAGTAATAAATAAAATACTTTTTAAAAAAGCCTTAAAACTTTTGTTTTTCATTTTTGTAGCTGCAGCCAGTGGTGGAGCCAACAGCATAGTCAGCAGGCATGGGCCTACACCAGCTCAGCAGTCTTCTTTTCACTGAGCACTGTGTTGAATAGCACCATTCATCTTGTTTGATAATTCTGCTTAGTCCCCTCGCCATGACCAGTCTACTCTGGTTTATTAATAACACATAAGAATACTGAAATACACATATTTATACATTTGCAGTGGGCTACAACTTAGATAAAGGTGAATTATCCTGAAAAGCAGCACAATTTATGCACTGCCAAATGCCTTATGGGCTCACGTGCTTGTTCCAAACTTCTGGGAAGAAACGCTAGTGCAGGGGCTAGAGAAATGGCTCCGTGATTACAGCACTGGCTGCAGAGGACCTGGGTTCAGTTCCCAGCACCCACATGGTGGCCAACAACCATCCATAAAGCCAGTTCCAGAGAATTTGAAGCCCTCTTCTGTTCTCCACCAGCATTGCAGGACACAGGTGCATAGTGCATACATGCAGGCAAAGCACTCATACAAAATCAAAGAATTTGAAGTGATCACTTCTTATTCTCCTAAGTGCTGGACTTGTAGATGACCACTGAAAAACACAGAGCTGTGAAGTCCAAATGATGTAACACTGTCTTCAGACAAAAAATATGCAGGTGTTACAACTGAATGATTAACAGAAAAATTCTTTCAGATCCAGTTAAAGCATGTAGAGTGTTTCTAACGGTAGACCAGACAGGAGAGCGGGCAGGTGGTTACAAAGCTCAGGAGACGACAGAGCATGCGTTCAAAGAAAGGCGCTCCTTCCCACGTTCTGGTAGGATGATCACCTGCACTGAAAGCGGGCTCCACTGACCCAAGAAGTCTCTCTTGCCTTTCACATAGAAATCTCTGCAATTCCCTACTGACCTTCATTCTTGACACACTTCTTCTCCTTGGCAACTGCTCTGAACACTCTTCTCACCAGGTGCAACTAACTGGTGCAAAGCAAGCCTAGCACATTTCTGAATGTTTGCTGTGAAACTGGGAAAACGGAAGTCAGCTTCCATACATTAGCATAATATAGGTTAGCAGCACCAAGGATTGCTTGAGCTCACCAGAAGTTGAGTCCTGCTACATGATAAAGTATATTTAAGAGCCAAAACATGGTACATCAAAGGTGGAAAAGCGGGACGCAGCCCAGCTCTGCCACCCACAGCCTGAGGCCTTCCTTCATCCTTTAAGAACTTCCACTCAGATAAAGTTGGGTCCTTGACTTCACCGCAGAAAGGAATTTCAGGATGAACCAGTGTGATGCAGAGTTGGAGTTTATAAAAAAGAAATTTTTACATAGGTTGAAACACAGGGGTTAATAGAAAGAGAGGCTTTCCAGGGAAAGAGCAAGCGGTGAAGCTGGAGAGATGGCTCAACACTTAAGAGCACTGGCTGCAATTCCTGAGGATCCCGTTGGGTTCCCAACTCTAACCACTGTCTGTGAGTCTAGTTTCATGGGCTCCAAGGCCCCTCTTCTGGCCTCTGTGGTCACTGTGTGACAGGGGTGCACTTATGTATATATGCTTCTCAGGAAAATCCTGCTAAGTGTCTTAGCCAGAGCTATATATATACAATTTTGATGGCTCTCAGATTACACTTCAAAGAGTTACTAAGAAACTTTTTTCTCCTTCCCTCTTTTTTGATAAATGATATTATGGGGTGGCTCCAGAAATGCCCCGGGTGGGATTGCAATTAGATAAGGTAAAACTTTAGGCCACTAGGATTGCACAAGGAGGCTAAAATGTCTTTTACTATAAATGGGCTTTCTGTTGAGAGTCCTAGAAAATTGCAGATTTACAACTGGGAAAGAAGAAAGGCCATATACTGGGACCTATGGATCATTGCTATTTTAACATTCTTATCTGAAACATTTTTATATAAAAGGAGTGTTTCTATGTAGGCAACCTTCACAGCAATGTTGCTAAGCCTGCTAGGAAATCTTGGCTCTCAGCTGGCAGAAGGCTTCCACCAGACTCTGAAGTGAGGGGCTTCTTTTCTCTACCATGTCTGCTTAATTTGTCCTCTTTCTGTTCTGCCTCAGTACTAAGGAGTGTAAGGAGACAAGCAGTCAGTCTCACTCAGATTGTTCAAAAGAAAGTAAAATGTCTTGCTATGTAAATTCTCTAAGGCCTAGTCAACTAGTTTGGAGTGATCATTCATTCATTCTCTTTTGTTTTTTGTTTGTTTGTTTGTTTGACAGGGTCTCCCTAGTCCCAGCCTGCCTGGAAGTCATTGTGTGGACCAGGCTGGCCTTGATTTCGAAGAGATCCCAAGGACTGGGATTAAAGGAATATGCCACTATGACTGGTGTTCATTTTTAGACCTTCTTGTGGTCTACAATGAATGAAGCAGACTAATATAGCCTGTTGTCAGCTTGGTTTAAAACCTCTAAAAGCAAAACTTTGTAAAAAAAGAAAAAAAAGTTGGGAGGGGGGAGATCAGGGAACTACCTGTCATATTGACTAGGAGAACCTATATGATTTTTAAAAAGTGCTTTCTTAGCCATGGTGGTGCATGCCTTTAGTCAGCACTTGGGAGGCAGACCAATCTCGATGAGATAGAGGCCAGCCTGGTCTACGTAGCTAGTTCCAGATTGGCTGGGGCTACAGGGAAACCCTGTCTCAAAAAAATCAAGCCAAACACACACACACACACACACACACACACACACACACACACACACACACAAATGCTTTCTTAATTTAGTATGGTCTATGGTGAGGTGGAATTGGCAATAACCAGCAAAAGTCCAACTTGATCAATGTAGGCACAGTTGGGTCTGGAAGACTGTGAGTGAGGAATGCCAGGAAGTCAGCTCAAATGACAGAAGTGGTCATACTCCCCTAGAAGTTGGTCCTTCTAGTGGCTAAGTTATGTGCCACTTAGTGGCTAAGTTACGTGCCACTTAGCACGTAAGCATTCAATTACTTTCCCGCCTAGTTACTTCATTAGCTATATCACTTGATGCTGTGAACATACATTGGGTAGTCAATTTGTGTAGACAGAAGTGGTTCATGATGTGTTTTGGAGACAGTAGGTTCTGTTTCTAACCAGATTTTCCTGGAATGCACTTTATGGGATACTGGCAGGCCTAAAATGACTGAAATCTGAAGTCGCATTGTAACAAAGAATTATAGTGATACAAAACTTTCTCTCTTTCCTGTTTTTTCTTTTCTTCTCAAAGGTGAAATGTGCTTTGTATTTCAGGCCTGTGAGTACTCAGCTTCTCTGAGTGTTTTGTGGCTCCTGCTATATTTTGTTCCATGTCATCTGTTCATCTAGTCTAATTTTCATTATTGTCCAGTTTCATGTTTGAAATTGGTCCTCAGGCATGAGCATGGTGAACTTAGGCAATGTCTTTTGGCTGAAATAGGAGCAACATCTGGGGATTATAAAATCCACAATGTAAATGAAATCATCCTCTACTCAGCAGAAATCACAGAGCAAAGGCTCTCCCAAGAAAGCCCAGCATGGTTATGGAAGTGCATGTTCCAGAGGGCACAGCATTCCCTGGGCTCTGCAGCATCTCCTGCTTCAGGCCTTCACTGATCCTTATATGAAGAGAGCTCAGAATGTCCACTCCAAACAGACAAAACCGAGTCTATAATCAACTTGCGAAAAGAAACTTTGAAAAGTGTGCTACCTCAGATCACCTATGTGACCTATAACACCCTATAAAACTGAAGAGTAGGGCCAGCTGGTAAGACGGCTCGGTGGATAAGCGCAATTGCCACCAAGGTCATGACCTTATGGCCTGAGCTGAGTTCCTGGAACCTACATGATGGGTAAGAACCAGCTCCTGCAAGTTGTCCTCTGACCTCCACACTCATAATGTGGTATGTGATACACATGCATACACACACACACATACACACACACACCATAAATGAGGATGTGACCCAGTTGTTAGAGCACTTGCTTAGCACTCATTAGTATGAGCCCTAGGTTTAAGTCCAAAGAAAGGAGAGAGAAAAAGAGAAAGAGAGAGAGAGAGAAGAAGGAGGGAAGGAAGGAAGGAAGGACATAAGAAAAGGAGAGAGGGAGGGAAGAAGGAAGGGAGGGAGGGAGGAAGGAACGGAGAGAGGGAGGGAAGAAGGAAGGGAGGGAGGGAGTGACAGAGGGAGGGAGGGAAGGAAGGAAGGTTGAGGGGTCCCATCTAATGTGGTTTAACTTTCACATCAATAAAGGATGCTCAAGGAACCAAAATGTTCTTCCACCTGGTACAGGACTAATTAAAGTTTGTCCTGGTCCTGGGTCAGCTTTCCAAGATATGAAAAAAAAATCCTATAGTTGTTTATGTTGCCTCAAACAATTGATTCTTTTTCATGGGAAATCAACCCCATCTTTATATCCTTGATAGGAATCTTTCTGTAGAAAAAAATATAGGCACAAAAGAAGAGAATCTTTTTTGTAAAATTTTGTGTGTGTGTACGAGTGTTTTGCTTGCATGCATGTAAGTGCACCCATGAGTGTAATGCCCATGGCAGTCAAAAGAGGGCATCATATCCCCTGGAACTGGGGATATGGAGCCATGTGGGTGCTGGGAACCAAACCCGGCTCCTCTGCAAGACCAGTCAGTGCTCTTAACCACTGAGCCATCTCTCCAGTCCCAGAAGAGAATCTTTTTAAACAATGGCTCCCTTTTCCTTCTTTTTAAACAAAATATTACATGCTGACTTGCAAGCAAAGCTTTGAAAACCCTAATTTGCTTCTACAAAGTCTCACTTGCCAAGCATGGCACTGGCAGGAGAGATTCTGCCTCACCCACGCCCCCCAGGCTTCCTCTCAGACACCAGTGACATCTGGTCTTTCTCTAGTTAAGAGCCACAATCACTTCTTTATCATGTTAATGATTATAAATATCTCTTTCTTACTACTCTGCTTCTTCAAGACTTTTATTTCTTTACTTTGACATAGTCTTAGAAGAAAAATAAATAAGAGAATTCCAAATTCCATGATTGGGAACTCTGGCTCACATAGGATCATCAACAGGAAGAATGGTTCCTAAGTAATGGTTTGAACCTAGTGATTCTAATGACAAATCTAGAGAATTGCTCTTCTTAGAAACCATCAATTTCATTGTTCTGTCTTTGCTGCTCCCTGTGGATTCAAGACTCTCCTCTCCAGAGATGTATTTAGCTTCTAGTATTGGGGTGGGGGGAGTAAAAAAATGCCAATAACTGGGAAAAGACCACCCACTCTTACTTTGTCTTACTTCCATGCTTTTCTTTTTGTTGGCAAGAGGGTTGAATTTTCAAATCAACATCTCACTTCAGCCTGAAAAATATTTTGCTATTCTGAATCGGTCAGTTTCTGGCTTCTGGGTGTTTGTTTCTCTGATCAACTAACTGCATTTTCAAGCTAAGGCATATGCCTAATAACACAAGGGTCATCTGCTGCTACGATAAATGCCTCAGAAATCACCCACAGCCTTTCCGAGGGGGGGGGGGGGGGGGGGGCGGTCTTGAACTTCAACCCTTCTAAGGTCAAAGAAAATATACCAAAAGACAAGGTTTCCATGCATAGATCTTCAGAAAAATAACAAAACATAAATGTCATGCAATACCTGAGGAGGACAGAAGAGACTATTAGATCCCCTGGAACTGAAGTTACAGACAGTTGTTAGCTGCCATGTGGGTGCTGGGATTCAAACTCGGGTCTTCTGTAAGAACAGTCAGTGTTCTAAACCGCTGAGCCATCTCTCCAGTCCCCCAAAACATAAATATTGAAGAGGAAATATGAGATTCACTGGGTCTGAGATTGGGACTTTATAGGATCCTGTCTGATATCCATGGACCTTTCTTACCCAATCTGCCCAGATGGTCAGGTGTATAAATTGTCTCTTCTAGAAGAGTTTTGGAAACTATGCTCACTCAACTACTCTTTGACAATTCTTGAAGAAAAGTAAGTCAACCCCCTCTCATTCTATCCAGCATCTGCAGATGGAAGCCCGATGAAGGTAGGGTCTTTTCTGCATGCATTCTATTCTTCCAGTGTCTAGAACAGAGCCTGGCACACACAACAAGGGTTCAAGAGGAAATCTGTTCAATGAACTAATGAAATAATACTGTTGACTACAAAATGCTATAGGTATGGACTACATCTAAGTGTGGGAGTTCTGAAAATGAGCAAAATGGAAGGAGCAGACTTAGCTGAGGAAACTGACTTGAACTGGCAGTGAAGGAAGGATAAGGCTTGAGTAAATGGAAAGCTCTCCACTGACTAAGCAGGGAAAGGAGGGGACAGGGACCCATGGTGATCTGCATGGATCTCTTCACCTTCTCCACAATCTATCATGAAAGTGCAGAGAATTTACAACCCGGTCCACTCCCTGGGGCCCTGCATCCCTCAGTGCCCTTCTCAGACACCCTTGGTTGTAGCCACTTCCACAAACCACTGATTGGAAGCCATGTACCCCACCTCCTTCAAGGGACCTGCAAGGTAGTGTTAGCTGCTAAGTGGGGCAGGCAGCTTTCAGGCAAACTCCTGCATCAGCGCACTGTCACTGTCGCAGCGTCCCTTCTTTGATTTTCAGTTAAAACTTTGCAATGCAATCTTAACATGTCCAGACGTGTTTCTGCCCACCACTTAACCTTCTCCTTCCCTCTTTCTGTCTCTCTTTCTGTTTTCCTTCATTCTTTGTCTCTATCTCCTTCCCTTGTCCTCCCTTCCTCCCTCCCTCCCCCCTCCTTCCCTTCCTCCCTCCCTTCCTTTCTTTCTCTTTCTTTTTTCCTTTTTTTTTTTCTTTTCAACCAAAGTCTCATGTAGACCATGCTGGCCTCAAACTCTCTATGTAGTCAATTACGACAAAGTTCTGATTCTCTTGCCACTACCTCCCAAGTGCTGGTATTACAGGTGTGAGCCTCCACAACCAGCTTATTTTTAACCTTTTAAATATGTGCTTTGTGACCTTGAGCTAAGTATGCCTGAAGATGTATCTACCATGTTTCCTTCTTAAATTATGACCTTAAACTGAGCACTGTCACTGTTACAGTGTCCCTTCTCAGTAATGTGCCCTAAAATGCTTTCTTACAGAAATGCGTGGGTTTCCCAAATAAAAGTCCCTAGTGTGTGTGTGGGAGCAGGGCATTGCTTTGGAAACAACTCCTATGCTCTCCTTACCTGCTGCAGGCAGAAAAGCTTTCTCCACTCTGGTATGTCTGACCTTGCTTCTTTGCCTTCTCACTCACAAGAGACAAACCCATTGTGTTCTATGGCAGTGGCACAAAGTGCCACTCCTCTACCCCACCCCAGTTCCCAGGAATCTCTCTTGCCTTGTCCACCTTCAGCCTCGGCCCTCTCTCTGGGCCCACAACATCATATTAAGGGGCTTGAACTTTAAGGGAAATGAGACAAGTTTCTGGTGCTTATACTCTCTCTACCACAAAGATCCCTGAGGTGAACATCTCCAAGGACCAGATAATGCTATCAAAGCAAAAAGAAAGGAAAATTCCCGAGAAAACCTCAAGAAACACTCAGTGAAATAACGCTTCCACAGTTTCTGCTGTTGGTTATAAGGGCCTCTTTCTGCTTTTCTAGAACTTTTTAAGTATAACTGATGTCAAATGTGGCAAAATAAAAAGAACTGAAAATAACCCAAACACTCGGTTTTAACCGTATCTGCAGCCTCTGGGGAACCTAGAAACCAAATGAAACCACTCCAGCTCAGCCTGGCCCCTCTCATCAATGCCCCAGGTAATTAAACACTACAGCAGGGCTGGTGTAGGAGTAGTTCTACATGTGACCATGATAATTAAATTGAGGAAAACACCAATGGAACTGAAGCAATGCAATTTGATTTCCTGCCTGAGTTGCCTAAACAACATGATAGTTTTTCTATTTGAGAAATAAAATTAACTCAGGAGATTAAGTGACACGTTGAAATTCAACACCACTGGCTTCCTCTCCGCTGCCTGCTGTTCAATCTCTTGAGACTTCCCCGTGTCCTGCAAATGAATAAGTTCTGAATGTGCTATAACACTGCTTTGTAGAAGAAAAAACTGTGTTCGATGTGTACAGTAAACCTGCAGTTAGCCAAAGTACTCTGAGAATGGAGTACCATGGCTGTCTCCAGGTTGGCCAGAGATGCTTTGTAAGATGGATTCGTTGCCATGAGCCACTTTCCTGCCTCAGTACTACTAATGATAAATATTGGCTGTCTCTGAGTTGTGGAGGACTAATATTTTACCTATCAGCAAAGCCCAGAATGTTCTTGGGAGAAGAGTGATGACTGAAGGCCAGGGTCCCCAGCACACAGAAGTCATCTAGCGCACTCAGCCACTAATTCACAGCTAGTGGTTTCCTGACTCACCCTGGTGATGTTTTCTGAATGCTTTCATCCATTTGTCAATGATTCTTTTGTAGTTTTCTGCAGTATCAACACAATCAACATGACCTTTATCTAACCTTTCAATCAAAAAGTTACTGTTTGTAATGTAAATAAGCTCACTGAGCCATGTGCTCCTCTTGTGACCTGGTCATATGACCTTAATCCCTCAGGACCCTTCTTTTCCTCCACCAAAGATAGTATATGAATGTGTTATGCATGTCATTACATATCAAAATATCAAAGTGCTACAAACACTGAGCTCATCCCATTGAAAGCAAGAGAAAGAATTTTAACACTTGTTTTTGATTCCATGCATGAATTGGTCTAGGTCTAGTGATCAGAAAAGGCAAGATTCTCTAATAAGAGTCTGATTTTTACTTCCCCATTTCATGCTGGAGATACAGTTTCAGTAGAGAATGAGCAAAACCCTTGCTCAAGTGCTCAGTTCTGAGAGAAGTCTGCTCTTGACCTTAAAATGGATGCTAAAAGCAGTAGTGTCCTGCAATGCCCATGAAGGTCAGAAGAGAGTGTCAGATCCCCTGGAACTGGATTATAGATGGTTGTTAGCTACCATATGGGTACTGGGAACCAAACTCAGGTTCTCCTCAAGAGTAGCCAATGTTCTTAACCACTGAGCCATCTTTTCAGCCCCCAGGCCGTTTCTTTATTAAGGCAAAACCATAATGTACTTAGAAACTCCACAGTTTTCAAAAACCTATGGGAAAGCTAGACTTAGTGGCATACACCTTTAATCCCAGAACTCAGAAGGCAGAGGACCTCTGTGAGATGAAGGCCAGCCTTGTCTACATAATGAGTTCCAGGCCAGCTGGGGCTACAGGGAGACCCTGTTGCAAAAACAAACAAACACCTGTGGGAAAGCTAGCTGCCTTACAGGGAGGTTCCATTTGCTTGAGCTCCAGTTTATTGGGGTTTCTCAGCTTCCCAAGCACCTCTGGTCTCCCCATATGGCAATTCTTTGTGGAACCAGATTTTAAAAAAGGCAACTGCTCCAAATTAGAGACAGAAGATAGTACCAGGAAAGAAACGTGCTTGGGCTTTGGTAAAGGTGAATTAGTCATATGTTGATTCTAGAGTCAATCCTTCACCATCTGTTGGTGTGGTGTATCTGCTCTTGCTTAGCATTCAGGGAAGCTTCTATTCCACCTTAAGATTTAATTTGGAACAACAACAACAACAACAACAACAACAAAAAGCCAGGCATTGTGGCACATGCCTTTATTCCCAGCACTTGGGAGGCAGAGGCAGGCAGATCTCTGAGAGATTAAGGCCATCCTAGTCTATATAGTGAGTTCCAGGCCAGCTGGGACTACAGGGAGGCTCTGTTTCAAAAAGACAAAGAAAAAAAAAAGACTTAAATTGGGGGCATTATTATTCATTATTTCTGTTGTATACGCTTGTGTTTTCTGGTGTGTGTGTGTGTGTGTGTGTGTGTGTGTGTGTGTGTGTAATGAAAGCCTGAACAGTGCTGAAATCAGCTCTAGAGTAGGGGCTGGGAGGCTACTTCTGGAGGAGAGAACTCCAGCTCTGACATGAGCAGGCATGGATGAAAGGTGCTATTTTGGATATCTGGAATCATCAAAACATCTGTACACAAAGGTGGAGATACAGGTGTAATTGCTGAAATCCTCTTGCCTCCTCAACCAGATACTGTCATCATTGTCATCTAGTTGGTTGGCCATCTCCTGGTTTCCCCATGACTCCTCTGCCCCCCCTTAGGGCAGTCCATCCTAAGGCCACTTTCCCATTCCCCTCTGCCCCCCCCCACCATCGCCATTCAACACACATGCTACCCTGCCCTTTTCCTGTAGGAGTCCTGCTCTCAGCTAGGTACCCTATGGAAAAGGACTCACTGAAGCTAATTCACACCAAAATTTTAAAGATTTTTAGCTCTTCATATGCAATCTCCCAAAATGACTAATTCAAATTGAAACTCCGAAAGTATTTTGGCTTCTCACTAACTCCCTCCATACAAGCCATCATCTGATGGCAAACTTCTAGGAACCTCAGTGAAGAAGGAGTTTGAAGGGAAATAGAACTTTCTAGAAGCTCCCAGGTGTCACCATGAAGGGTCACCAGAATCTGTGAGTCATACAGGGTCTTTACAGGGTTCTCCAGTATTTAGATAGAACTATTAGTATTCTAGGACTTGGGGTTCATTTGGCTAGGGTTTTTTTTTTTTTTTTTCCAGTATCCTTCTACTAAATAAAGGCTTAGAATGGGGAATAGCAAAGATGTGAACTCAACAGCACCCTGGAAGAGAAGCCGTGGCCTGAAAGCTGGGCCTGGAGGGCTCCCATTGCATTGTTTTTTTCTCACTAGCTCACAACCTGGTTTACATCATGATTACCGCAGTTTCTCACGGCACCGAAGTGGGTCACTAGAAATCAGATCTACACCTCCACTGAACTGAGAAGAGCTAGGGCGACAAGAAGTCTGTTTATTTTAATTTCTTTTAGTAATGACTCGGGCCTGTTTACTGTCTCTAGTGATGTTGCCTAGAAACCTTATAATTCTGACTTGAATCCAAGTTACAAATGGAACATTTGGAAAACTATGGGAAAATGTTCTTGGAACCCTGTCATCATCCAATGAACTTTCTCTCCATGTTAACTGTACATGTGTCTCACACATATGTGTGACTACAGAAACACACTATAAATATAAATGCATATAAAACTGTCATTTTGGTTGTCAGCTTGTATATCATAAAGGAGGACATATTTCTTCTTTTCTCCCAAGTTCCTGCCTCAGAAGATAAAAGTGACACTTCTATTAAATAGATGACATTGGAAGGAAACGTTTTGCCATGCTGTCCTGACTTCATTCATAATCCCAGAGAGAAAAAGGAATCAAAACTAGTGAGAGGACCTGACCCCTCCTGAGGAAGACTCTGTGTGTCAGCCACCACTGCCCACGTGTGGTTTCTTTTTTTTTCTGATCTCTTTTTTCCACCTGTGCCCACCTATCATCCACCTATCAGCCTGCTGGGGAAGGGCCTGCACTACAGGGTAAAGGCCAGTGCTTCTCTGGCTGATTTGCCAAGATGAGGCTGGTCAGCGTAGCTCAAGACACAAGGACTCAGAGTTCCAAAAGATCTTTCAGACTCTGCTCCAAGCCACCATGCTCAGTCCAACTTTACCAGTAACAAAGCTGTATTTTGGTTTTATATTCCTATTTATGTTTGTCAGCCTGCCCAGAACTGGAAAGAAGCATGTGTCTGATTCATTCAAGCTGCAGTAGATTAGTATAGCCAAATCACAGAAGAGGAGCATCTTCATACCTGGAAGGGACCTGAGTCAGTGATTCCCTCTGAGGAACTGCTTCTGGGCAAAGTAAAACCTGGAGCAACTGGCAACTTGCCTGAAGTGACAGGCAGAGTGACCAAGACAGGACTCAGATCTCTGGAGTTCTGATCCAGTGATCTCTCCCTGACTGTTACTCAGTGTGAGCCTTGGTTACACCCTTGACATCTCTGTATCTGTGTCCTGCTGTCATCTTGAGAATTTCAATATCCAAAGCGATCTCAGTAGTAACCAGGTCTCTCAGTTCCAAGTTTCCTTAGCTCCCATGAATTGCTGACCCAGCGTTTTGCCCTACACATCTCACAGGTAGCTCAAACTCCTGTCCAAAACGTCCATCACTGCTTATTCCTCCCACTAGGTCCCCAGGTAATATGTCATCCATTGCTCCCGTAGGGATTCCTGGCTCAATAAGCACACCAAGCTGAAGCTCAGGAGTCCTCTCCGTCTCTTCTTCTATTAACTCCTACATTCAGTCGGTTGTCAAATCTTGCCATTTTTAACTCCTAAGTGACTTTAATTCATCGGCTTCTTGGACCTTGATCCAAACCTCTAATAGCTTTGCCTGAAATATACAATAGAAAAGCAGCTTAAAAATAGGATTTTAAATGGTGTCACCCCAAAGAAGTGATAAGCATCTGAAGTGATGGACGTAGTAATTACTTTCATCTGGTCATTCCATGAACATACATGTGTCAAAACATCATGTTGTGCCCCTAAACTAAGTATGTTTAGAGAAGACAGAAGGGTCTGAATATTTTGATAGCTTCATTTGACATCATATGCTGCGGTATAAAGCATTTTGCAAAGGAAGCACTTAAATGGAATAGATTTTAAGCAGCACTGGCAGTAAGACTAGTGTATTTCGGAGGAAATGGGTTCTTCAAGGTTAATAGTTTGGTTTGCTTCTTGCCTGAAACAGACTTCAGGAAATAAGAGACAAGTCATATATTTGGCAATGGCTGGAACCCAAGCTTTGGGTGATGAGATGTAGAAGTAACATCCATGGAAAATCTGAGAAAAGCGAGAACTTGCAGGAAGCTCAGCTCGTCAAAGCCCTGCGCCATGCCTGGCTAGTCTCAGTTTCAAGCTCTGGTCATTTTCAATCAAAGTGAACCCAGCATGGCAACTTTTAGAACTGTCAGTAAATAGAGTCAAAGAAGTATGATAGTTATAATCCAAGTGGGGGTGGGCATGAGTAAAATCTGTTCTAAGCAATTGCTACCTCCAGATATTTCATACATTCGGGTGCTGATCCAGCAAGGCAGAGCATGGTTTTTGTACAAGGATGTAATCCAACATGAACAGTAGGGGAAAGCTTAGAATGGGGCCCTGGAAACCTTGGTTCCAATCCCAGCTCTTAAAGGTTTTCATTTCTTTCTTTTATAATACTTGGTTTTGCTTTATTATTTATTTATTTATTTATTTATTTTTAGTTTATATGTAAGAATGTTTTGCCTGAAGAAGTGCACCCATGTCATGCAATGCCCACAGAGGCCAGAAGAGGGCATTCAATTTTCTGAAACTGAAGTTACAGACAGTTGTTATCCACCATGTGGTGCTGGGAACCAAACCCAGGTCCTTTGAAAGAGTAGCCAATGCTCTTAACTGCTGAGCCATCTCTCCAGCCCCAAAAGTTTTTATTTCTGAATCATGTCTGTTACACAGGGTCAATTTGAGAATCATTTGGGGATATTTGTTCTACAGAAAATTCCCAAAACACACACACACACACACACACACACACACACACACACACACAAGAACTCCATGGGAACATAGGCAGAGCTTAAAGGAATGTATCACCAACTCACAGAGTGCCAAGGATTGCCAAGACTGCCAGTAAGCACAGGAGCTAAGAGAGAAGCGTGAACAATTCCCCTCACAGCCTCCAGCAAGGGCTAACGTTGATGGCACCTCCATTTCAGACTGCTAGCCTCCAAAACAATGGGAGAATAATTCCTACTCTATTAAGCCTGTAAGTTTGTTGTCCTTTATTAAGATGTTTTTAATTCATCTGAAAACTGAACATTCAAATTCTTTAACAGTCAGCAAGACCATTCCTAAGGATAGGCCCAAAGAAAGGTTTGCTCCTGATACTCTATTCATAAAACAGTTCATGTTGTTCATAGAGGTAAACTAATCTACCATTGACCTGACACTGTGGTAGCCTCACAGGGCACAGGGTTTACACAGCAATGAAGATAAAGTTTTGCTTCATGTCACAACACAGAAAAATCCTGGAAACCTAATGTCAATTGAAAATCAAGTCCAGAAAAACTACATACTCTACAACTCTATTTTAATAGAACACAAATACTGGCAAGATTAAGCATGGTATTGTTATACACACACAGACAGATAGACAGACAGACAGACAGACACACACACACACACATATATATATATATATATATATATATATATATATATATATATATATATAGAGAGAGAGAGAGAGAGAGAGAGAGAGAGAGATAAACAATTTCTTATAAAACTAAATGTGCTTGTGCTGGAGAGATGGTTCAATGATTAAGAGCACTGACTGCTCTTACAGAGGACTTGGCTTTGGCTCCCAGTACCCACGTGGCAGCTAACAATGATCTATAACTCCAGCTTTAGGGAATCTTATGCCCCTTTCTGGCCTCCACAGACATTGTACACATGGATGCACTTACATACGTGCAGGTAAAACACTCACACAAACAAAATAAAGATAATTAAGTAAATAAACTAAAACTAAACATGCTGTGCTGCCCAGATAACTCAACAATTGTACTCCTGGGCATTTATTCCAAAGACATTACAACTTGTGTTCCTTCCAAACCTGTATATGAATCTTCATAGAAGCTTTATTGGTAATAGTCCCCAACCAGAAACAGATCAAATACTTCAAACAAGCAAATAGTTTCAATGCAGTACTTTCATACCATGAAATACTACTCAGCAATGAAAAAACCCCAATGAGTAATACAACTTGGCTAAATCTCAAAAGAATTATACTGCATTTAAAAAGCTAATCTCAAAGACGTTTTATACCAGATGACCTCCATACATGTAGCATTCTTGAGATGGCAAAATAATAAAGGTGGATTATATACTAGGAACTGTAAAATATCACTGAAAGACAGTGAAGACACGAATAATTAGATGTCCTGCATTTGTGGCTTAGAAGGCTTAATAGTATAAGACATAAATACTCCCCAAACTGATTTATACATCTAATGCAATCCCTATCAAAATCCCAATGGCATGTGTGTGTGTTGTATAGTGTGTGTGTGTGTGTGTGTGTGTGTGTGTGTGTGTGTAGTTGGAGATCAAACTCAGTACCTACCCTGTAAGTACTCTACTTCTGAACTACATCCCCATCCCAACATTGGGAAGATTTTCAGAAGAAAAAAAATCCACCTTACTTGTTCTTAATGGATAGAGTCTAGTCAAACAACCTTGAAAGAAAAAGTTGAAAGTCTCTCACTTCTTGATTTCAATATTTCTCACAAAACCACAGTAATAAAAACTGTAAAATACTTGGCATAAAGATAAATACATGAATTAATCAGAAGAGAGAGCCTGGAATAAAGTCATGCACGTATGGAACTGATCTTTGACAAGAATACACAACGGAGAAAGAGAATCTAATCAACAAATGGTGTTGGAAAATCCTGATATCTCCATATAAAAGAAATCTATCAGGGGCCTGTTAAGATGGTTCAGTGGGTAAGAGCACTTGATACGCAAACATGAAGACCTGAGTTGAGATCCCCAGCACTAATGCAAAAAGTTGGCCATGGCTGTGTGCACCTGAAACCCCAGTGCTGGGGGGGGTGGGGGTGGACGGACAGAGACAAGCAGATCACTAGGGCTTGCTGGCCACTAGCCTAGCTCCAAGTTCAGTGAAAGACTTAGTCTTAAGGAAATAGAGTGGAGAGTGAGAGACCAGGACACTTGATGTCCTCCTCTGGTACAACAGCACACACACTCATTTGCATACGCCCGTCACACACAAGTTAAAAAAAAAAAAAGTAAAATTGACCTCTATCTCTTAGAGCATGCATAAAATAAACTCAAAATGAATTAAAGACTTAGGCATGAGATTGAAATTATAATTTTTCCAGGAGAAATAATAGGAAAAAAAGTTCCTAACGTTGTTTAGATACTGATTTCTTGTACATGATGGGAAAAGCACAGGTAAGAGAACACCAGGCAGACAGGACTACTATCGATCTTCGTGGCCAAGGTTACGATAAAGAATGAAAAGGCAACCTTCAGAATGAGAAAATATTTGCAAACCATATGTCAGAAAAAGGGTTAATTTATAAAATATATAAAGAACTTCCATAACGGAACATCAGTAAAATAAAATATTTTTTCTCTAAAATGTGCAAAGGGGAGCTGAAAAGATGGTTCAGTGGTTAAGAGCACTGACTGCTCTTGCAGAGGACCCAAGTTTGGTTCCCAGCACCCACATGGTGGTTAACAACTCTGTGAAACTCCAGTTGTAGGAGCTCTGACACCCTCTTCTGATCTCCAAGGGCACTGCACAACATGGGTGCTTTTATATACATACAGGCAAAACACTCACACATAAAAGAAAATGAAAAAAATTAAGTATTTAAAATGTGCAAAGGGCTCAAACAGATATTTCTTCAAAAAAGAAATTCAAATGGCTAAAAGGCCTATGAAAACATGTTCAACATCATCAGTTGTGAGAGAAATGCAAATCAAACCACCATGAGATGTCACCTCTCACCTGTTAGGACACCCATATTGAAGAAAAGGAATAAATATGCTGTCAAGGGCATGGAGAAATTGGAACTCTTTCATTCAGTTAGTGTGGGATGATGCGGTAACTATGGAAAACTCTATGGAAGTTCCTCAAAAAATTTAAAACGAAGTCACCCTGTTATCCAGCAATCCCACCTTCAGATATATATCCAAAATAATTTAAATCAAGCTCTCAAAGAGATGTGCATTCCTGTGTCATTTACAGTAGGCAAAATATGGAGCCAAGCTAAGTGGCAAGTGGTGGACGAATGGATAAAGAATAATACACTATTATCCAAACAATGAAATGTTATTCAACTCTTCAAAAGAAGGAAATCCCGCCAGTTGGCACATGGATGAACCTTGATGCATTATCCTAAGTGAAATAAACCAGGACACATATGCATGGTCCTACTCTCATGAAGTTTCTAAAACAGTCAAACTCATACAAGCAGAGCATGCACTAGTGGTTGGCAGAAGTTGAAGGGGAGGCCCTGGGAAGTAGTACTTCAGTGGGTGCAAGTCTCAGTTATACTGAATGAATCAGGTCTGGATAACACACTGCCAAGAGTTAACAATGTGTACTGAGCACTTCAAAGTTTGTTAAGAACGAAGCCCTCATATAAGCATTCTTATCACTCATACACAGCCAAAGGACACAGAGAAGCTCTAAGAGATGATGGATGTGTCTTATCTTGATTGTGGTAATGACCCATGGGTGTTTGCATACATTCAAACTTATCAAATTGCACACATTAAATACATGCACTTCTTTGTATACGAATTATATCTCAATAAAGCTGGTTAAAAATAGAGACAGAGGACATATTAGGAGTTACCAATGATTAGAGAGAAGGGAGAGAGGGATGGAAGGAGAGAAGGAAAGAAATGAGAAAGCTAAGACAGAATGGCCTGGTAGTGCCTCGGGATAGACCTTCAAAGATTCTGATTGCTGCAGTGGTCATGCAAAATGTACATGATAAAACTGAATAGAACTAAACAAATATGAGCAAAATTCTTTTACAAGAGTGACTAAGTCAGGCAAGATCCAAGTTTATGGAGTTTGCAGTATAGCAGAGGATGAAATTAAGTCATTTTCTGAGTAATTCGTGAAAATTGTTAAATGTGCTACAGTGGGAAAAGTTCCAATGCCTGAGAATGGAAAACAGAAAGACCTCACTTTGTGCTGTGGGTCACTGAAGGCTTTCCTCCGAGACCATTGCTTAAACTCAGTCTTAATGGGTGAATAAGAAGCTGGGTGAGTGACTAGGATCTTCTTGGTAGTGGGAGCAAGAAGTATATGAGACACAGAAAATACATGCACGTGTTCCCTCACTTGGGAAGAAACATGGGTTAGAGGAACTAAAAGGTCAACAAGAGGGAAGCATCTAGGCTGGAGAGATGGTTCAGCAGTTAAGGGGTCAGAAAAGGACAAGGGTTTGGTTCCCAGTGCCCACATGGCCAGTAACATCAGTCTATAACTCCAGTTCCAGGGACCCCAACACCCTCTTCTGGCCCCCACAAGTATTGCACCCATGTGCTGCACTTACATAAATACAAGCAAAACACTCATACAAATAAAATAAAAATCAATTTTAAAAAAAAATTTGAGAAAGTGTGGAATAGTCTTGAAATTTCAACAATGATGTTGCCTAAATAAAACCTAGATAATGACAAGACCAGTCAACTTGCCAAAGTGAATATGGGAAAATTTACCAAGTTCCATGCTAGATGAAGAGCTACAAGCAATCTAATGGCTGCTAAGAGAAGATTCTACAACTGAAATCAGGCTTGAAGAGAGAAGAAATTCTGAGAAAGAAGATAGCCACTTCTTTTCAGAAAAGAGAAACTTCCCGAGGCCAGGACATGGGGCAGCCCTATCTATGTACCCACGAGGGAGCAGTTAAAGAAACCAGTAAGATGAAACGAAGCAATGTAGAATAAAACACTAAAAACAGCTTAAAAGAAATGATGAAGACCAATAAGCCTAGAGCCACACAACAAAAAGATCACAAATCTAAATGTACAATGCAAAACTATTAAACTTCCAGGCTGATGGGATAAAATCTTCTGATTCCTTTTTAGACCCAATACCAAAAATATAGTCTGTGAAAGGAATAATTTATCAGCTACACTTCATCAAAATTAAAATCATCTGCTCTTGAGGCTGGACAGATGGCTAAGCTGTTAAGAGCACTAGATACTCTTGTAGAGAACTGGGGTTCAGTTTTCAGCATCCACGTCATGGCTAACAACTATCTGCAACTCCAGTTCCAGGGGATCCATCACCCTCTTCTGACCTCATGCAGGCACTGCATTGCACATGTGCACTTACATACAGGCAGGCAAAACACTTTTATACATAAAACAAAAAAAAAATAGATAAATGCACGTTATTTTAATACATGAGATTGTGTCTCAAAAATGAACGCAAAGAAAACAATTCAACAAAAATAATTTTTAAGTCATAGATATCAACAGATATTTCACCACAAAAGATATATAGGTGACGAATAATCCCATGAAAAGATGTCCCACACTTAGGTCATCAAGGAAGTCTAAATCAATACAATGACATCGTACTGCACACTTGGTAGAATGGCACAAATCCAGAATTCTGGCAAAAGCAAACACTTGAGAGAAGCCCTTATTCAATGGCTCCTGGGGACACAGCTGCTTTAGAAGGCAGTATGACAGCCTCTTACAAAAGTAAACATGCCCTTAGCACACCACCCAACCATTCCACTCCTTGGTATTTGTATAAAGAAGTTGAAAACGTCTGTCCACACAAGACTTGCACATGGATGCTTACAGCAGTGGTACTTGTAATTGTCCAAACTTGGAAGAAATGAAAATGTGCTTTCCTAGGTGAATGGATCAACTGTGGAATATCCAGACCATGCAATATTATTCAGTATTAAAAAGGCGACCAACTACAACATCATGAAAGAACATAAAGAAAACTTGAATGCATATTACCAAGGAAGTCCCTATGATATTCTGGAAAATGCAAAACTGGAGACAGTTTCAAAAGCAAATGGTTGCCAGAGGTTGAGGGAAGAAGAGGTGACAGGGAAAAGCACATTATCATATAACAGATAGTGTAACGGAGGATGCATGTCATTCACACACCTCTAACCCCAACACTGTGAGGGCAGAGATAGGAGAATTTCTGGGGGTTTGCTGGTCATCAGTCCATCCCCAGGTTCAACGAAAGACCTTGTCTCAAGGGAATAAGGTAGAGAGTATTAGAGCAGGACCCCTGAAGGCCTCCTCTGACCTCGTTGCACACACATGCACGCACTGCACACACACTATAACCAGCTTGACAGGGATGAAGATGTTCTAAAGAGACAATTTAGCTCTGAATCCCAAGAAATTAGAATACCTCCAGGAATCTCATGTTGGAATAAAAGAAAACCTAATGCCTGGGTCAGCCAGAAGGGAAATTTCTCTCCTGGAAAGAGATCTGTAACTTGTCAGACCACCTTGCAGGAGAGTGGAGCCAAAATAATAATGGGTCAGTGATGGGAAGGACCACATCTTAACTATTTAGATCTGCATGGCTCTGGTCTTCCACTTAAACCCAAACCTCGGGTCTGGATTCTGAAGATGGACTTTTGGAGGCCACTAGATCTCTTTGTTCATCTTCTCAGTGTGTGTCCACATTAGATCCATCTCCTTTTCACTATTAATTTGGCTGTTTTAATTGGCTTATTGAGGATGAATGGGGCACAGATTGTGACCCTAAGTTCAGTCGTAATCACACACACACACACACACACACACACACACACACACACACACACACAAAGAGTGAGCCTTAATGTGAATTGTGGACAACAGTATACCACTGTGTGTTCATTAGTTGTGGCAAATGCACTACTTTGATGGTGGATATTAGTTACAGGCAGAATATGGATGTAAAGGAACAGGTCAGTTATGAGAAATCTCTGATTTTCTTCCTAATTTTGCTACAAACCTAAATTGTCTTAGTATGAGCACATACAATAACCTGAGTACCTTGAAACTTTAATGCTTTGTTTACTAATAGGACATTAGGAATCTCTTTTCAGTGATCAAGGATTTATCCTTTAGTTTTTAGTGGTAGATCAATGGAAGTCTGTAATATTTGACCTCAGGCAATCACAGAGATTGGTATATGCAACGGCAACTTACACATTATCTGCCCCTGTTGGCTCTCCCTCTTTACTAGATGGCAATATGATTTCCTTCCATCTTTGTGCAAAACCATTGGTAAACCCAAGATACGCTATTAGTTCTGAGTACTTTAAACTCTGCAGCATGTAGTTCTTTTTTAAAAAAACATTTTATTTATTAATTTTATTTTATGTATATGAGTGTGTATAAGTATACCTGTGTCCTGCAATGCCCACGGAGGTCAGAAGATGGCATCAGATCTCCTAGAACTGGAGCTACCATGTGGGTTCTGGGAATCAAACCCTGGTCTTCTGCAAAAGCAGTCAGTGCTCTTAACTGCTGAGCCATCTCTCCAGCCCCGCATGTGGTTTTTTGACCACTTCTCTTATGATATTTCTGCATCCACTGTCTTTCAAGATACCACTCCCTCTGGTGCCCCATCTATTGCTGTTTCCAGGTCCTTCTAAAACTCTTCTTTTTCTTTCCTAAAAATGTGTGTGTGTGTGTGTGTGTGTGTGTGTCTGTCTGTCTGTCTGTCTGTCTGTCTGTCTGCCTGTTCATGTGTATGAGAGTGGGTGTACATGTATCTGAGCACACATGTGAAGGTCAAGGGACAATCTGGAGTGTCCATTGTCAGTCCTCGGTTCTTACCCTCCATCTTATTTGAGACGGAGTCTCTTGTTGTTCACCACTACACAGCAGTACACACCAGGCTAGCTGACCCACTAGCCTGGATTCTCCTGTCTCCAACACCCTTCTCACCATAGGGGTGCTGGGATTACAGACACACACTACCTTGCCTAGTTTCACATGAGTTCTGGAGATGCGAACTCAGGGTCTCAGGCCTGCATAGAAAGTGGTCTACTCACTGAGCCAGCTCCCCAGTCCTCTTTTTATTTCCCTCCTCAGTTCAACCTTCAAAGAATTTTCAAGATTCTATTCAATTCAATAAGCATTTCTGAGCACCAAGTAATGTTCTGGGCATGATCATCAGTGTTGTAGCTATAAAAATGGGTAAGTCATGCAAAACACGAACGAGGCCTGTAAACAAATGAATCTGCTCTATAAGTACTACAATAAAATGACTCATGCAAGTGCCTTATCCACAAGCTACAGAAGAGAATAAAACAGTGAACTCTCTCCTCTCCTCTTGCCCTTCTTCCTGGGTGCCTTTGTTGGTCTTTCAATGATAAAGCTCCTTCAAATAAGGGAGCGTTATTGTAATGAAACACGTGGGGCAGAAAAGGACAAAGGTATCTCACTGGGTAGAAGAACAGGGCATGGGCTACCTGTATGCTTCTGCTTCCCCACAGCTTCCATTTGCACAGAGTATGAGGGTTATTTTGTAGAATCTTATCAGTTTCCACCTCTATCACTTGCCCTGTGTACTCAATGTGAATCAACATAAACAACAGGGACTCAGCAAGTGCTTATCAAGTGGATTATGAGTATCTGCAGAAACACAGTAGTCCAAGGCTCCCTTACATTTGCTGAGTCTGGAAAGATATCCTTACTGATAACTGGCTCAAGGGCTGAGCCTCCTGTTTTCTCTTTCTGGTGTTTTCCACACCTATATTACAGCACAGTCCTCTGCTCTCAGCTTCAGATCTGAATTATCTCCAAGCTCCTGAGTACTGTCAAGCAAATGTTCCATGGTGATGACAGGCTTGTGCTGATCTCTCAACCCTGTATCCTCCTGTATTGTATCCTTTCTTGGATTATTTGGTTTTTGTTGCTTAATGATTTGTCCATTTAGGCATCAAAATCAGGAAACACTTTATCTTTTTTCTATCTGCTCCCTACCCTCCACCTTTTAAGTCAATTTGAAGTCTTATTTTCCTTTCTGATGTGGCTTTCAAACCAACCGTCCCCTTCCCATCAATCAGCTAAACCACTAGAATCCTCCTATGAGTCCCTTTGGACTATCAAATTGTGCATTACTGGCATGGTAATCTTGAAAAGCACAAATCTGATCAGGTCACGTCCTTTTTGGAATCCTGTCTTGGTGTCCCCCCTGCCTCTCTCTCCATCCCTGTTCCCTGCCATTTTTTTTTCTTGCCTCTTGCCTCTTGTTTGCCAGCCAGATTGAAAGCTTTGCTCCCTTGCATTCATTTAGACTAAGGTGCATCTCTTTGGACTATCTTTCCCACGCATATCCTTTAACCTCAAGTTCCCAGTTTGTTCTCTCAAAGAACAAGTCAGTCTTCAAACTCTTACATAGACAAAGTCACTTTATGAGAAAAAGAGGGGAACTGACGAGTTTAACAAAAATGTGGTATATTTACACAATGGAGTTCTATTCAGCAGTAATGAAAGATGAAAGAATGAAATTTGCAGGTACATGGATGGATCTAGAAACTGTTATACTAAATGAAGTAATACAGACTCAGAAAAACAAAATCTGTGTGTTCTCCCTCATTTGTGGATCCTAGCACCAAATCCTTTTATATTCCATGTTCTTTTAATAAGATGATGCTGTACAGCAGTCTTTTCTGTGTGAAATAACTACCATCATCATGAAAAAAAAGAAAAAGAAGGGAGAGGAAAAGAAAGGAGGGGAGGGAGAAATACAAGTAAAGTTCCTGCTGTGTTTGAGGACCCTAGGAAAAAGTTGGAGAAGTGAAGTCTAAGTACATGCACAGAGGATGCCCCATTAAAAGCAAGGGGATGTCATTTATGAAAACACTATGCAATATCACAAAGATCTAGGGGACAAAATTGTAATGACTACAATAGCAAGAAAAATTAGCAACTTCTATAACCTTGGGAACCCAAATCAGCATTGATCCTCAGGACCAGAGGTACCCATGGAATTAGCCTTTAGGACTGAAAGATGCTATGTGATCTCTACAATCACCAGGCTTCCAATGGCTCAACTTTTAGATTCAATTCAGACTTCAAATCAGAAAACAAACTAGTCCCCAATATACTTACAACAAAATCAAGAAGAAAACTATCTTCATTAAAAAAAAAAAAACTTATTGGGGCTAGAGAAATGGCTCCAAAGTTAAGGGCACTGGCTGTTCTTGCAGAGGACCTGGGTTCAGTTCTCAGCACCCACAAGGCAGCTAACGCCCATCCTTAACTCCAGCTCTAGGGGATCTAGTCTTCTGGCCTCCATGGGTATTGCATGCACATGGTATATTTACATGTAGACAAAACACTCATACACATAAAATAAAAATAAATATTTTAACCTCTTATTTCTCAGTAATTATAATATCATTTGCATAGAGTATTTGACCTGTGACACCTATACAGGTGAAAAATTATTTCAAAGAGGCATACAACCTAGTGTGGCATTTACATTATTTCCTCCATGAAGTGGAATGAAGAAAGAGACCATCTATCTTTAAAGATGGAGTACCATGTCCTTTTCAATCATATAGAAAACATAACCCAAAGAGTCCATCAGTGTCTCATTAAATGGGGAAAACAAGATAAACTATATAGATATGACTTCTTTCATGAAGCTTTCTTCTTTCCTTCCTGAAATAAAATTGATGCTCCTTATGACTTCTGTATCTCACAAACATCTGTTATTGCACAATCTCACTCTATTTTAGCTGTTTATATGTCTGTTTCTCTTACCTGATTATGAACTATTTAAGACCAGAGACATCTTTTATATCTTCTCTGTCCTCTCAGGCTTGACTGGATAGCTGCCTCATGAGCTACTTACAGTCTACTAAACTTCACTAAAGAAGGATTCTGTCTGTCCTTCCAGAGAATGTTACTGGAACAAGAATACTTTTAAATGAAGCATATGCATGTATTTTATTGACTGAGATTTAAGTAGAAGCAATGTCTAAAACAAAGCCAAGTTCCTTGACAAGACTTTAAATCAAGCGTTCTCTGTCTTTGAGAATCTACTCCAACCCCTTGCTGTCTTGGTCTGCTAACTCTTGGTGATTGTTTAATACTATCCAGCTGTTTTAATTCCCTAGATTTTTAACTTTTTCTTCCACTCATCAAAATGTACTGAACAGCTAGCTTATATGGAAGTAGCATTCTGGGTGAAATTACTTTCTCCTATTTACCTCTTCACTTGACATCCTTGTCTCTATCTACCTTAAAAATAACCTGGCCTCTCTCACACCGTCCATACTTTAACTCTCTGTGATTCTATAGCCTTAGACAGTAACATGATGGAGAGTCTCTAATGTACCAGCTCAGCACACCCATCCTTCCCAGAGCTTGTTGGCTGGTGAAGTGGGTTTTGTTTACTTTCTATCACATATTCTCCATGCTTCAGAACATTGAGCTGTCAATGAACTTGACCTTTCTATGAAACTATCACCAGTCCTTTCAGGGGAAAGCCAAACAAAGGAATTAGACTGAGGATAATTTTGTTCAAGTCCTAATTCTCTAATAGATAGTATTCTTTCAACATGATAGGATGTCAAGTGTCAATGTCTAAAGAGCAGAGAGATAGAATGTTATAGAACTCAGTGTTCCAAAACTCAATGTTCCAGACCCGGTTTGACTCTCAGTCAAGTCACTTCTTCAATTATCATTGCAATTGAAAGGGGGAAAGTCTGAACCTATATTAAAGATACTTCTATATAGTTTCAAGAATATGAAGAATCTAGCATTTTTACTGTCCTTGAAAAGTAAGCAGTGGCCTATCACAATGTCATGGGTGCTGACAAAAGACATGAAATTCCTGATCAGAAACTGTTTTGTTTCATTATCACATAGTGATCAGCAGGAGTGTGGACATATTGACATCTATCTCCCTCACACCCAACATTAACTAGGTGCACCACTGTATTTTAGAAGAGAAGCCCACTGTTCAGAGACCATGAATCTTATAGTGGACAGTAGGCATGCTACCTTTGCTCCAGAAGAAAACATTTTCTCCATTTTTCCAAGCCAAACTGCTATGTGAACATGCTTGGGGAAAATAAGCCAGAACAAAAGACAATCAACAGCTTGCTCAGAAGACACACAGCAATGTAAGAGACTCACAAAGAATTGTTGCCCAGCACTTGGTCACCTGTACAGTCAGCTTTGTGGGGTTGTTATAAGATTAAAATTATTTTTATTTCCTTTTTTTTTGGTCTTTTTGAGACAGGGTCTCCCTGTAGTCCCAGTTGCCCTGGAACTCGCTATGTAGACCAGGCTGGCCCCGAACTCAGAGAGATCCGCCTACCTCTGCCTCCCTTAGTGCTGGGACTAAAGGCATGCACTACCACTCCCAGCATAAGATTAAAATTATTTTTCAAGTGCCTGATAGAGTGAGCAGCACATTATGGACACCTGTTGGATGCAGTGTTATTGTATATGTGTCTCAAGTCCCCCACCAAAAAACCAGAAAGCAACATGTACATAAACACATATGAATGTATATCTGTATAGATGTATGAGTAGAATGCATATATGTATAATATCAATTCTTATTTATAGCTGCTAAGCCAATATTCAGTCATTCTTAGCACCTAGGCTGCTGGTGAACCGTTCTCATCCAACATTGTAAAGCCTGACTGAGATGCTGAGATTCCTGCTGAGAATCGTAGACTGGTCTGCAGAAGAGTTTCCTTCAGAAGGAAGACTTGCTTTCTTGTGGGTACAATGGTATTGTGTGCTGAAGTCCGGGGTATTATTCAAGTTTGTTCCTAGTACATCTAATATAATCATTGCTTTTATTTAATGATACCATTTGTGTTTTAGAAATAGATTATGAAATCTAGTTCCAGAGAATGAGCTAATAGACCCCAAATGAAAGATATAACAGGAAATAAGAAATGGTTAAAAATTGCAATATATTGAAAGTTGATGTTTGAAAACAAGTATTTGAAAGTTTTCTTTCAGAGAGTCATAATATAGAATTTAAGCATTCACGTCTGTATTTTCACTGTGTAAGTCCTGTCTGTATAGTGAGCCAAACAAAACCAATTCCTTTCATGCCCTCTACTGGATGTCTGAAGTTAAACATCAACAGCACAATGACATAACCAAGGTTATAAAGCACATATTGATCAAAACCTCTTAATTTTTGTTTTTTGCTTTGATTCGTTTTTTGTTTTTAAAATATTATTGTTTTATTATTATTTAATTATGAGTGTGTGTGTGCACGCGTGTGTGTGTGTGTGTGTGTGTGTGTGCATGTGTGAGTTTATACATGTGAGTACAGTGCTGGAGTTACAGGATTCTGTGAGCCACCCAACATGGGTGCAGGGTTTTGAACTCAGGCCTTCTGGAAGAACAGCATGTGCTCTTAACCACTGAGCCATCTCTCCAGCCCCATTTGTTTTTGTTTTAGTTTTTATTTTAGACAGGCTCTCACTACATAGGCTAGGATGGCCTGACTCATAATGAGCCTCCTGTCTCACCCTCACAAGTGCTGGAATCATAGGTATAAGCCACCATGCCCAGGTACACCTACCTTAAACTAAAATTCATCTACATTAGTTCACTGTGGTTAGAATTTCTTTTTTCCTGTCTAAAATGCAAATTTTGAAGTTAGCTCTCTTGGCATGAAGACATTCCGGGTAGAGGAATGGGAATGAACGGTTTATATAGCTGCCACCTCTGAGGTATCCTGGAAGACAACTATGCTACTAGCAGCAAAGGCGCTCTAGTGTTTGCAGGACCCCTGGTGAGTGCGCATGGACCAGCCAGCTGGAGACCACAGGGAGGAAGACAGTCAACAGTCTCATTTGCCTTCCTTACTTTCGGGAGAGTCAGGGGTCCACAGGTTGGTTTACTCCCGGTTGCAACTTCACTAAACACCAAATGGGCCAAGGCTCCCAGATGACTCTCAGCTTGTTTTTAATATTATCAACAGGTCTTTGAGAGGTAAAACTGTATAGCCACAACTCACAACTAATTAAGTGAGGGCACAAGTAAAATGAGCTTGTGAAATAAGAGAGATCCTGGGTCAGCGAGATGGCTCAATGGGTAAAGGTACTTGTCACCAAGCCTGATGACCTGAGTCTGATCCCAAGTCCCACACAGTGAAAGGAGAGAACCAACTCCTGCAAGTTGTCCTCTGATCTCCACATGCACACCACGTCATATAAGTATCCCCCCAATACACATGCACACACAATATATATATATAATTTTTAAGAGTCAATAATTTTAATTATTCTATGTGAAATCCCATTAAATAGATATAATACAATTATGGTTGGTGGTTTTGAGACTAAGGCTTCATCAGCAACAGACAGAGTAGAAGCCAAAGAGAAGGAGCATCTATAGATCAGGAATGCCAAAAATGAATTTGCACATGGAAAAATATGCACTGTATTTTTGTAGCCCTGAGAGGAAGTCAATTAACCTTCCACTCTGTTGAATTTATTTACATGTCCATAGACATATTTGCAATGTTATCAGTTTGTGCAAGTAAACTTTAATCTTCACAGAATCCTGAAATAGCCTAGCCAATATCAAAGGTACATATTCTTGTGGGCAGATGATCCCCAGGGATCTCAGCATTATTTTGAAAAGATAGCAATCTTGTTTGCTTATTCCAATATCTTCAGGGTCTCCTGAAATAGATCAAGTAGAAGAAAATGAATAGGACTGTTCCATGAGTGTTTTCCTTTCCTTATGAGTGATTGTCTTAGAGTTTGGATTAACTAATCAGAGACTGGGAAGGGAATGAAAATTTACCTTTAGCCCCAAGTCAGAAGACTGGTTCATAAATTATATATGAAGAAAAATGCATTTTCGCATTCATTCCTGTGACTCTTTATTTTTAATTATATTACTTTATTATTATGGTGTGTGTGTGCATGTGTGCATGTGTGTGTGTGTGTGTGTGTGTGTGCATGCACCTTGGTATACATGTGGAGGTCAGAGGACAACTTGCAGGAGTTGGTTCTCTCCTTTTACCATGTGGATCCCAAGGATCTAACTCAGGCCATGAGGCTTAGTGGCAAGTACCTTTACCTGCTGAGCCATCTTGCCAGTCCCCTTGTAACTATTTCTTACTAGGCACCAACTATATACCCAGATCTAGAAAAACAATAACTGGCTCCATGTGGATTCAGAATGAACTAGCCCACTGGAAGCATTAAAGCCCAATTAAAGTGAATCGCAAAGCAGAAAAAATTGCATTTACCTGGTCATTACTTGGGCTGCTCTCTGGCCCGCTTATTCAGCCACATTTTCCACAGCTAGCAGGAATTATCAGTGAGTTTTCACCATATTTTTCCATCATCCTAAAGCGAGATCATTGTCACATTTTTTTTTCCTGAAGGACAATTCTTATTTAAACAGAAAACTTAGCAGTGTACATTTAACCTAGCTTGGCAGTAAGTTCTTTGATGTTGGTCTTTTCTAGCTTGCCTAT
This sequence comes from Nannospalax galili, assembly GCF_000622305.1. NCBI lineage: Eukaryota > Metazoa > Chordata > Mammalia > Rodentia > Spalacidae > Nannospalax > Nannospalax galili. Next base: position 2,443,812 of record NW_008343385.1, on the reverse strand, counting down.
GCAAGTCACAGATCTTGGATGCAGGACCTTGCCTCCTCAGTGACTGCAGTCCTTATCTGGTCTGCTATAGTTGGTTCTGGTCTCTTCCACCAGCTTAGCCTGAGCTCCTTTATCTTCCAAGTTAACCTGTGTAAAGGCGATGGCAGTATATGTCTTCCTGTGGACCAGCTGCCCCAGCCTGTCCTTCCCCCTTGATGGCACAATCTAGTTACAACCCCCTCATCCCCATCTTGTGACACAGGGCAGGCAGGAAGTCCACCAGCTCGATGAGGTCTCTGTAATTAGTATCAGCTGAGCCTTGTTCTCCACCAAGTAGTGACAGTATTGACTCCTGATCAGAGGACAGGAGGTCCCTTAGTGGGGACATCCTCTTTGCCAACAGCTTTCTTCTCAGCACAGGCCAACGGCCTCTGCTTTTTCGCTTGCCTTGTCTCTGGGCTGTGCCTGTGGACAAGCTTAAGCAGCTGTTCGCGATCCAAGGTTTGGGTGAACTGGCTAATCATAGGTGGCAATTTCAGCCACTTGTACAAGGCCCTTTGCTACTACCACCGAATATAGTGAGGTCACATGTCAAAGCTGGTGAGGTCCTGTTGGACTGTATGTCCTGTCCAGTACCAACGTTCTTAGGCCTTTTCTCAAACAGAGGATTCACCACCTTTTTGACCTCCTGCTGCTTCATAACAGCAGGGTCAGGATCACTTTCTTCCCATTGTCCTTCTTTCCTTTCCACTGAAAAGGAAAACCCAGTTAGCCCATCTCCCCTTCTATGCACTTGGAGCAGGGGACTTCTCAGGCTGGCTCTGCCCAGGGGACAGCCCTACTTGGTGAGAGAAATCCTCACATCCCCTAGGACATAAGTCATGTTAAATGTCTATTAGAACATTCTGGGAAAGTGAACAGGGTACGATGTAGCTCGGTGGTACTGTGCTTGCTGGGTCTAGGGTTCCCACTGAGTTGGACTAACTGGGTGCGGTGATGCACATGTGTAATCCCAGCACTTGGGGGATGGGGAGGCAGAAGAGTTAAAAACTCAAGGTCATCCTCAGCTACACTGTGATTTCCAGGCCTGCCTACAAGAAACAGAGTTTCATATACTAAGAAACTAATAGGCTGAAAACCAACAGCACAATAGGCTCGGTGAGATCTTGGATAGCAAATCGCACCCTCTCCAACAACAGCACCAGTTAAGGACATTCATGGGCCTTGATCTTCAGCCAAATTATCTAAGACATTGTTGCAAGTTTTCAGACCTTCAAATCCAATTAGATCTGTACTAAGAGAAGCATAAATTACTAAGTGCGGCTAAGATTGTCAGCAGGTGATGTACATCTACCACAAGGCGGCAGTGTTGCTTCTCCAAACATCTCAAAGGTCACCTGGACCCTGAAACTCCAGATTAAAAATAAGGTCAGGCTATCTCCTGACACTTTTTTCGTTCATACATACTCTTTCCAACAGAGGCTATAGCCTGGCTCTGTTGAAAACTGAACCAGCATAAAAATCCTTAAAATATAAACACTGGCAAAAATAATAGTTTTCTTTTAAAACACAATATGAATCAACAAACATGTATTGAGCCTACAGTTTCCTGCCAGAAGTTCTGTAGAGAAAACGGAAATAAAGAGCCTGGGGCCTTAAGAAATTTGAAGTAGGAAGAACTGTGTTCATAAAATCAACAGAATATTTCATATTTAAAATTCTGGTTCCTGGGACTGGAGAGATGGTTTAGCAGTTAACAGTACTGGCTGTTCTTGCAGTGGACAAGGGTTCAGTCTAGCACCTACATGGCAGTTAACAACCAGCTGTATCTCCAGTTTCAGTGGAGTCCAGTGCCCTCCTCTGACCTCCTTGGGCACTGCATGACACAGGTGCACTTACACACATGCAGGCAATACACTCATACACATAAAATAAAAATAATAAAAATTAA
>NW_008343385.1:2428555-2441590 GCF_000622305.1 Nannospalax galili | reverse complement strand
GTAGCCAAGAATTTTAAAAGACGGGGGAAAGAGAGAGAGAAAGAGAGAGAGAGAGAGAGAGAGAGAGAGAGAGAGAGAGAGAGAGAGAGAGGTTTATTGCTTATCTTCCTCACAGCTTTACCCATTTCACAAACTACATTTTGGCATATTTACTAATATATTATGAAAAAGAATGATAATTATTCTCTGCCATCCTCAGCTTGCCCAGACAACAGCAATAATGACAGTTGGTGGCCTGTTTCGGGTCTTTTTCTCTATTAAGCAAAGGCTTTTTCAGTTGTGACTAGACCCAAGTTACCACATGAGCACCACACCTGGGTCCCTATGCTCTGGCTTCGAAAACTCATGGATGTTCAGCATCTCTGGCACACTTTTGCCTACTATTGAAATCACACTACAGGGATAGAAGGAATGATTAGTTGTGTGTTGGCTTATTTCATTGCGTTTTCAGGCCCCAAAGTAGCAGTGAACTCACACCTATCACTCCCTCTTCCCTCCACCATCTTGGGTTTGAGATGGTTTTAGTAAAGTTCATTGTGGCTGATGCTACACAGAGTTCTACAGCCTAGCACTTGATGCTACCAGTACTTGCTGCATAAATGCCCATTTTTCAACTTTAGTGGGCTTCAAAGTGAAATGCTAAAATCAGGTAATGCAAAGGAAACTGTGACCACAGCAAAAGACAGAAACTAAACTATGACTAAAATTAAACCTTCATACTAGTCATGAATTTTTAACATGAGCATTTATAGAGATTGACTCCTGGTGATGAGACAGTATTTTTCTTCATTGGTTATTTATGATGCTTTGGGCATGGAAACATGAGCTAAACAGAAAGGCCAGAGAAAGGAAGGAAGTGAGCTACTGAGAGCCTTGTCCTCCTGTACATGAAAAGAAGAAAACAGTCTTCCTCTCTCCAACTTGTACTGAGATAAACACACTTAAAAGGAAAAAGTTACCATTGTTCTTGGAATCTTTTGCCCTTCCCAATCTGGACTCTCCAGTGTGTGAGGTCTGGCTGAGCTCTGCTTTCTCTTGAAACTCCACTGTCTTTTGTTTAGTTAAATTTTGCATTGAATTATTTGGGAATTCATTGAATTACATGTGGAAAAGTTCTTTTCAATAAATTTGCAAAAACTAATCAGTTAATTAATTAATTTTAATATTGTATTTATTATTTTATGTATATGAGTGGATTGTCTATACGTAAGTGCACCCATGTTGTCAGAAGAGAGCATTGGATCCACTAGAACTGGAGTTAGGATGGTTGTTAGTTACTATGTGGGTGCTGGGAATTGAACCCGGGTTCTCTGCAAGAGCAGTCAGTGCTCTTAACGGCTGAGCCATCTCTCTAACCTCTAATTAATTAATTTTTATGTGTATGAGTGTTTTGCCTGCATGTATGTGAGTGTACCATGTGTATGTAACGCCCTCAGGGGTCAGAATAGGGCATCAGATTCCCTGGAAATGGAGTTCCAGATGGTTGTTAGCCATCATGTGAGTGCTAGGAACCAGACCTAGTCCTCTGCAAGATCAGCCAGTGCTCTTGATCATTGAGCCATCTCTCCGTCCCCAAAAAACTATTTAATGCTTTCAGCCAAGTAAAAACAGTGAGGGGAGGAGACATATTAGCATAAAATAAACAGTAATATACAATTGATATAATAGAAAAATTAATATTTATAAATATAAATTTATAAATGAATTGTGCTTCTTTATTGATTATTGCTATTACTGGTTAATTTATTGAATTAATAAAAATTTATATTAACCAAAAAATTGAATAGATATTAACATGAAATTTGATGTGAGAAGTAGGAAAAGAAACAGGATTGAGAATCCCAGAAATGATACTAGTCCCAAATGTGCACAGTCCTTTGGTGCTAACACACACCTCTCCAGCTTGGAACTACAGAAGAATCTTTATTTCAGAACATAAGTGTGAGCTTCTATGGGGAAACATCACAAATCTACAGTTGACATGGCCTAGGCATAATTTCCTGCCAACAACTTTCCCCTTGCAAGAGTGAGAGCTGAGCCAGTGCATTGAGTTTCAGGAGAGAAGCATTATTTATTTGCTTGTATAGCACTCAAATTAAGGCCTGTGTCCTAAGACAGTCCTCCAAGCCAAGTGGATGACTGGTAAATCTGTCATCTTCAGAGAAGCCGATACGCTCAGCTCCAGGTATTCACTGCCTTTGGTGCTTACAATCTTTCCACACTCTCTTCAGTGATGACCTCTGAGCCTTGGGAGAAGGGGGTATGATACAGATGTCCTGTAGAGGCCTGAGCACTCAGCAGTCTCTTATTCTCTACACGTTGACCAGTTGTGGGGTTTCTGGGTTAATCATCATCTACTGCAAAAAAAAGATTCTTTGATAAGGGTTGCAAGATGCACTAATTCATGTGTAGAATGACAAATCCTTAGGAGCTGGTTTAATACTACAACCATTTAGCAGAACTACTCTATAATCATAATTAAATTTGACACTGACCACCTTTGGCTCAACACATCAGCATGAATAAGTGGTTTCTTTTGGAGAAGGGATTTGTTTTTTATTTTTTTTTTTTTTTTTTTTTTGTTTATTTAAGATAGGGTTTCCCTATAGCTTCAGCTGTCCTAAAACGTGATATGTAGACCGGGCTGGCCTCAATTTAACAGAGATCCGCTTGCCTTTGTCTCCTGAGTGCTAGGATTGAAGATGTGGGCCACCAGCCCCACCCCTAATAAGTGGTTCTATAAAATAAAGTTGAAATTGTTTCTTGTTTTGATTTATGCCACATGAGGGTCTCCGTATCTACTTAAAATTATACACATTTTCATGTACTTCAATAAAAGTCTCCTTGTTAAAAAAAAAAAAAAGCCAATGGTTGTTCTGTACATGGGGCTAACAAATTTTGTTCTAAAGTCCAAGCCCTGCCACCTATTTTTTTTCACAACCTATTAGCTACAAATGCTTTTAGCCTTTTATCACCAAAAAAAAAAAAAAAAAAAAAAAAAAAACCCAAAGAGGGCTGAGGGTGTAGCTCAGTTGGTATAACGCTCACCTAGCATTCATGAGGCCCTTGGTTTGTTCTTCAGTGCCATATAAATGCAACGTGCCTGTAATCCCAGCAATTGGGAGATAAAAGCAAGAGGCTCAGAAGTTCAAGGTCATCCTCAGCTATCTAGTGAATTTGAGACCTGCCTGGACTGCATGAAATCTTCTCTCAAATAAACAAAACTCAAAAGAAAAATGTTTTACGGCATGTGAAAATCAAGGATTAATCAAAGCAGAGTTACATTTGTTCCTTTCACTATTGCCAGTGGGCCATGGCTGTGATGCTACAACACAGTTGAGTTGTTGAAACATATATAGTATTGCTTATAAAGTCCAAAATATTTATATTACTAGTATATTGCTATGTATGGAAACATTTGTGTTTATACCTGGCTCTTTACAGAAAATATTTGTTCATGCTTGTTCTAGATTAAAAGGCAAAAGATAGAGACTATCCAATGCTGTACATTATTTGCTTGGATTTGTGTGTGTGTGTGTGTGTGTGTGTGTGTAAGATCTGCTGTGTCATAGCCTTGCTTCATAGCCCAGGCTGGCTTCGAAATCACCATCTTTCTACCTCAGCCTCCCTAGCATTATAAGCATATATCCTCATTAGCTTTCAACACAGCCCAGAGTCATCTAAAGGAGTCTCCATTGGGGGATTTCCCAAATCAGATTGGCCTGGGGCTCTGTCTCTGAGGAATTATCTTGATTAATTGATTAATGATTGGTGTGGGAGAGCCCAGCCCATCATGGGTGGTGCTATCCCTGGGCAGGTAGTCTGGTGCTGTTTAAAAAAGCTAGCTCACCCTGAGGGACCAGAAAGCAAGCCAGTAAGCAGCACTCCTCCATGGTTTCTGATGGAAATCCTGTCCTGACTTCCCCCAGTGATGCATTGTGACATGAAAGTGTAAGCCACATAAACCCTTTCCTCCCCAAGTTGTTTTTGGTCATGATGTTTACCGTAGCATCAGAAAGCAGACTAGAATAGTGTTCAAACCCACTATGCATACCAGTGAGTGATTTTTTTCCTTGCAAATTCTGTATCAAACTCAGACTTAATCACCATTAGGCACTCTATGGATGAGCTTCATCCCCAGCCTATGCATGACCCTTGTTGAACCCAGATGTAGGGGGAGGGGAGGCTCCAGGGAACATTTAGGGAAATACGAATATGTTCTGTGTAATTAAACAATCACTTTATAGCAATGCAAAATTCCTGTGTAATATAGAATTGTGGCTATGAGGAGCAGGTCTTCGCATTTGGAAACTATATTCTGATGTCTTTGATAGAGGGCAATGCAGTGCCCTTGGAGGACAAAAGAAGGTGTCAGGTCCCCTGGAACTGGAGTTACAGTTGTTAGCCACAATGTAGGTGCTAAGATTCAAACCTGGGTCTCTGCAAGAACAGTCAGTGCTCTTAACCGCTGAGCCATCTCTTCAGCCCTCACAACTTTCTTATAAGCAGTTCGAGGAATGAACACAAAATCACACAAATTTATCAATAATGGGTGAAGGTAAGTGAACAGCACAAGGTATAATTTTTCTCCTACTGTTCTTTTAGCATTTCTATAGGACTGAAAGTTTTTCAAAAGAAGAAGTTGGAGGAAAACAAATACAACCTAAAAACAATAATAATTTCAAAGAACTAACTGAGGCTGTAATGATGGACCAGTAGCGCATATTGAGGGTCAGTCAGCCTGTGGTTTGTAGAGAAACCTTCTTGGCAGTAACACTTCAGAGCTTGCTGTCTCTCAGCCCACATCTCTCATCTTTGTGGCTTTTCAAAATTCTCCTTTCTATTTTTCCTGAGCTGGTTCCAGATTGTGAGGGGTTTACCAAAGATTTACTTGTTATTTGATCTCCATATTTAAAGCAAATATGATAGTCAGTGTTTAGCCTGTCTTTCAAGAAGTATTTTTTAAAATACCTCCCATATAAATATTTTTTTCTAGTGGGGCATAGAAATTCATCATTAACTGTCACTTAACATTTTTTAATTATTTTTATTTTATGTGTATGAGTATATTGCCTGCATGTATGTAAGTGAACCTATGTCATGCAGTGCCCAGTGAGGTCAGATGAGGGCATCAAATCCCATTCCCTGGAACTGGAGTTATGGATGCTGTTAGCCACCATGTGGATGCTGGGAATTGAACCCAGGCCCCCTGCAAGAGCAGCCAGTGCTCTTAACCACTGAGCCATCTCTCCAGCCCCAACATTTTAAAATTTAATTCCAGGGTTGGGGAGATAGCTTAGTTGGTAACATGCTTGCTGCACAAGCATGAGGATCTGGGTTTGATCCCAGCATCCACCTAAAAAACAGGGTATGCAGGCATCGGTCAATGAGCTCAGATTGGGAGTACAGAGACAAATGAATCCCTGGGTCTCACTGGCCAGGCAGCATAGCCTAATCAGTGAGCCCCAGGTCCCAGTGAGTGACCCTGTCTCAAAGGACAAGGTACATAGTTTCTGAAGCATGACACCCAAGGTTGACTCCTGGCCTCCACACATGTGTATACACACTCCTCCCCACACACGTACACACACACGTACACATGTGCACACAGAAAAGAATTCCTTGAGAATGTATTGTCTCTATGCAGAATAAGCTTTTAGCACACCAGCAATTGGTAAAGTACCATGCATTATACACTATTTTCTACCTCTATTTCTTTTATGTATTTTTGTCTGTGGGCATAGATTTGAGGTTTAGGCACCAGCTGGGGCACAAGTTGTTTCACAAGCTGTCTGTGGATCAGCAAGGGCATTAAATTTGGTTCAAAAGCACTATGGGCAACCCAGGAAGAAACACTGGCTGTACGGAATGCAGTGCTGTCATCGTGGCTCTTCAGAACCAGACCTTGCCTCCCTGTCAGGTCGGCTTAGTGTAGTATAACATCTGTGTCATCACATTCATTTTGTCTGATTGTCAAGCAGAGATTTTGCAGGTTGTAGCTTCTCAAGGAAATGAAGATGGCATTTGTTTTATTAATAGAGTCGATGGTCTCTTCAAAGCAAAAATGCAGATTAGAAACAAATTATTCTTTACCCACTGGCTGTGATTTAAAACAACTCCCCAACTGTCACAGAAAGGAACTAAACTTAATTCTATGTAAAATGCATGAACCCGTTTCTAAAAATAAAATTGGAAGCACTTTAGTTGTAACAAGCTTCATTCCAGGAAAGTGAGTTATGTGAGTGTCTTATATTGTTTTATGGAACTTGGAGATTAAAATGATTTTTGGTAGACATTGTGTCGGCTTCCTACTTGAATCAATCCAGCACAACCTGAATAGAATTATAGGGGGAAAAAAATGAATGGCCATTACTGGCAGTAAAATAGCCAGATGTTGCCAATAACTTTTTAAACACATATACATGTTCTTTACACTCCCTTCAAATCTTTTACTGGCTGTGTCCACACGGACTGCAAGTTCTGAACAACAGTACCTCTCAAACCTGACTCCTAACACTCTGACTGCTTGATGGAAAGATCCACTCCAGAATTTAAAAGAAGGAGACAGTGTTAAGCAATGGCCCTCATTTTCCTGACACCCATTCAGGCCCAGCAGTGGATAGCATTAGCTTCTTTCTCCAAAGATGTTAAACTCAGAGAAATCAAAGTTTGGTGAGCCCTGCAAGGTCTTTGGCAAAAAGAAGTCTGAAAGTTAAACAATGAAAGTAAAACATAACAGGAATGTTTTATATCTTTCTTTCTTGGTAATTTCTTTTTATTTTCTAGTCATTGTATCATTTATGCTGAAAGTTAAGACCGGGGGCTCATTGCCTCTGTGAAGGGGAAACAAAAAGGATCCAGGAAGAACAAAAGAATCCAATGCAAAGCTTAAAAGCCTAAAGTGAGCAATGAGTTCTTATACCTATGATGGGGTGGGGGGTGTGGAGAACACCAAATGTTCAAAAGATTAGAGGGCAGCACCTAGAGAGAGCTGAGAGACTTCTTGGAGGTAGGGCAAGTTAATGATGTGGTTCCTGTGAGAGGGCTTTACACACTGTTCCCTCTCTGGTCCAAAACACTAGGAAAGCAGAGGTCCTGGAAACTCCTGAGTGAGATGTGAGAAGCTCACAGGAGGGAACTTCCGGTCTGGAATGCTGAGAGGAAATGACCTTCCAAGGTGCTTCATAGCAACAGCAGTGACCCACACAAAATAAGACAGGGCAGGTGCCTGGAGACAGGATGTGCAATGTCACCTCATACCCAGGGAACCCCAAAGGGCTAAGGGTTTGAACAAGCACAGAAAGAACTAAAGGGCAGGCTTGCAGAAGAAAGCAAGAGTCCACACAGTGTGACTTTAGGGGAAGGGACACCCAGGATTAGGGCAAGGTGGAAAATACCGCTGAGAAACTCAGCAGGAAACATGTCTACGGTTGAGTGACTGCCTGTGGTAAGCCTGCTCAAGGAACAGGCTTCAAATCACAGTGCAGTGGGAGGCAGCGGATAAGTATTTGTTTCTCACCAGAGGTTTCTCACACAATGCCAAGATTATACACAAAATCCTCAGACCCGGGGCTGGAGAGATGGCTCAGTGGTTAAGAGCACGGACTGCTCTTGTAGAGGAGCCGGGTTTGATTCCCAGCACCTACATGGCAGCTACGAACCATCCTTAACTCCAGTTCCAGGGGAATCTGAAGCCTTCTTCTGACCTCCGCGGCATTGTATGACACGGGTGCACTCACATACATGCAAGCAATATATTCATACACATAAAATAAAAATAATAAAATATTTTTAAAAAATCCCCAGACCCCTAATCAGTTCTGCAGAAGTGGGGGAGGCAGGGCAGGAGAGAAAGGAGAGGTGAAACAGAAAATAGCAGTCCTAAAGAGACCGAGTTTACTGAATATAGTGGATCTTTATCAGGGACAATGTTGTCCTCCAGCTGTTCCTGGTTGGCATAGCTACAGAGGATGAGGGCTGCTAGCATCTTATGGATAGAGGCCAAGGATGCTGCCCAGGACACTACTGAACAAAAAAATTATCTAGCCCGCAGTGGGACTAGTGAATAGCACCAAAGCCGAAATACCCTGAGCCAAATGGTTGAATTACTATTATCAGCAAAATCAGAACACCTAAAATATTTTTAAAATAAATTTGTGAATGTCCCAAACAGGAGGCCAACTCTTCTGCTGAAACTGTAAAGGAAGAGAAACCAAAGATGTGAGAGATTTGAAGTAGTTATGGAAATGGGACCAGTCAGTCCGGTAAGGAAGTTTGGTAGGACACACGGGGGGGGGGGGGGGGGTGTATCTAGCACCTGGCTGAGACTCTAGAAATAACGAGAAGCCTGCAGCATCACAGTTCCCCAGCACTTTTCAGCTGCCTGATAAACAGATTAGCAGAAATGGGTTTGGGTATGGACGGTGGGTCTTTAAGCAGGATTTCTATCAGAATCATATGGAGAATATTTTGGAATCACTCTCACACACACACGCATGGATTACACCCCAGAGTGTCTGTCTCCATAAGCCCAATGCTTGTTCTGAACGGGAGTTTTAGAGGAAGTTCCCCAGGGGTGTGCTGCCTCGTTAGGGACCACTCAGCCTATTTAGTTCAACCAGAAGACTGCTGAAGGAGGAGTTGGAATGGTGGGCAGTGAAAACCTAATCCAAAGAAGAAAGGCAAAAATACAGGTTTTCAGATACAGGATTAAATAGATTAATATAGCCAATAGGTTGTAAAGTCAAATAATTCATCCTATATAGAAAGAGTGCTGACCTTGGATAGACCAAATTTAGAGTGTTTACTTTCACATGATACGTTTTTATAAAAAAGGAAAAAAAAAACCCTGTAATTTTCCTATAAAGCTGTTTTCTTCTAAATGATGGTCCAAATAAATGGCAAGCATTTCTTTGATACTAATTTCACACTAACATTTGCAAAGATCGATTGTATCACTTGATGTTACCCACCCACAGTGGTTAAAAGCACTTCCCCCACTGTTCACAGACGTTATCCCACAGCAAGTGAAGAGCAAAGAGATGAGCACACTCTGCATGTTGAAAGATGATGACATGATGGGAAAGGCTGGTCCTGGCTGACAGCTGGGGCTGCTGGGGGCTGCCCTTCATTTTATCCTGAGCCTCCCTTTCCTGTCATCTGAATTATAAGGGAGTGATACTAGAGACAGAAAATAAGTGGGCTGGGTGTGGTGGTACATGCCTTTAATCCTAGCACTAGGGAGGCAGAGGCAGGTGGATCTCTGTGAGATGGAGGCCAGACTGGTCTACATAGCAAGTTCAAAGTCAACTGGGGCTGGGGCTACAGGGAGACCCATTTAAAAATAAACAGAAAAAGAAAACAGAGACAAAAATTATGAGAGAAGTTACACAATTCATGTTTTGCCATTTTCCTATACATTTATCTTTGTACTTCTCCTTACAGTAAATACAATTATTCTTCTAGGATGAAAGAAAAACTTTATTCCCAATTTTGTCATCCCACATACAGATAGCCTCAATTTCCTTCTATAAAATAAGGAAGGTAGAGACTTGACAATGGCAAAGTTATGGCCAGTGGGTCCAATCTGGCCCCAGTACACTTAGAAATGCATACTGTGTATGTACACTCTGCTGTCCAGTCCACCCTGCCACTCTTTCTCCTATACACAGTTACATTAGCAGTGCCTAGCCCCTTAAGACACATTCATGGTCACCCAAAGGCCAGATGATCTCTAGGTTCCTTTCAGGTCTGAGGACAAACAAAACAAATTAATTCCAACAACATAAGCTCAGGCAGATGGTAAATGTGCAGGATAGGTATAAAAGCCCTCGGCCTGAGGTACCAGAGACCCTATCAAATAGAACTAACTGACACTGAGACCTTTATTAAACAATCAGATTCCTTTGACTGATCCCATATGGCTGACGAATTGGCTTCCTTTCACCACTGGCTTAGTGCCTTTTATAATCTTGCTTCCAGGGTGCTCTGTTTTTTCACATGAAACCAAACTGATGTTTCTGCACAGAACACCTGTTCCTTCTGAGGCTGTAACCCAATGATCAATAATCATTATATGCCTTCCTGGAAAACAATTTACATGAGAGAAAATGGAGTCCTCATCACTCTTGTTTGAATGCAGGCCAGCATCTGCAGGGAGGGAATCTGGAGCCCATTTCTCTCAGCCACTTGATTCTGACAGGAGCATGAGCTGCCGGCATCCTAGCCCACCCTGGGGAAGCTTGTTCAGCCCTCATGTCTGCACCCCTACTGCCCAACATCCATTTCCTTTCACAGAAAGTGCGTGACCTTTTCTTTGATCAGAACTCATCTTATCTTAAACTTAGTTTGAACCTTTTTTGCATTAAACTGCATGCTACTCAGGTGTGGTAAAAACAAGTAAATCATCCAGTTTGCTCAAAGAGAAAAGGCTATGACAACTATTTAGTGGCAGAGGACTGGATTAGACGTTCTCTGAAGATTTCTTCATGCTCTGTTGTTGTCTCCTCAATTCATTAAAGGACTGTGTTAAAACTGTAGGTGCCTCATGATATTCATGAATAAAAATTATTGTTGAAAAAGAAATATAATTGGTCTGTGAAATATATTAAGACCCCCCCCCTCCCAATGTAAACAAGGAATCGTTGAAATCTATGCGGGGAGACATCAATTTCTGAACATCAAAGAAGAGGTCAAAGAAACATAGGGCTGGAGGAGTGGCACCCAGAGCTTTGAGAATTACATTCAGGTGATGAACTACACAGCTCTGGAGGCTCCAGGCCCAGGGTACTTGAAATGATAAATGACTGAAAGCTATCTGCAAGAAATCTGCTTGGCAACAGTGATAGGAAAGATGAGTTAGTGACTTAGTAACTGCAGATAGTTCTCTGAGAAGTTATGACACTTTCCAAAAGTTATAAACAAATACACAAAACTTTTGGAAGAGCACACATACTATGCCTGAAATGCCAGGGTGGGGATCTATAAAACCAGAATGGTGGCCGCTTTCTACTCATTTCATTTATTTGAAAATTATCTTTTATTTCTGAAGCAGTTTTGGTTAGCTAGAGTGTGAGTAAAAGCTCTAAGGACAGCTGGATATTGGGATAGTGGGTCAGCACTTCACTACCCAGTCACTACCCAAAAGGGTTGGCCTCTCAACAACATGAAAAAAGACCAGAATGAGAAAGAGGGAGAAGACAACAAAAAGGAAAAGGTAGGAAGGAAGAGGAGAAAGGGAGAGAGGATGAAGGAAAAGAAAGAAAGGGGGAGGAGGAAGACAATGCCAAAATACAGAGAATTTCTCCAAGAAGATGAGTTATGGAATGATCTCAGGGAGGGAGGCTTAAAGCCTGTAGGTTGGATGGATTGGAACAGCAGATTAGGAGAAAAGTGGTGCCTTGCCCAACATCACATAAATAATTACAGAGCCTGGACTTGAGCTTTCCCGCAATCCCATGTGTTTTACTAGAATACTACTCACTCAATACTACTCACTGAGTGTAGTTGTGAAAGGCAGCCCTAGTGGGCATGACCAACCTGTGGCTCAGGGGCTTCATACGTATACCCCAGCATAGCTATCAGTGCAGTCCAAAAATTCCTAAACTTACTTAAAACCTAAGTTTTTAAAACTCAATTGCATGACTCCCAATAGCAAACCTTGTAGAGATCATGTTGTGTTACAATGTCAAAAGGTTTGATACACCTGCCAGTTGCTGCTAAGACACCTTTGCAAAGCAAAGCTTACCACATTTCCTTTTCCCACCCCCTTCCCATCCCACAAAGGATGTAAGAATTGGTAAACTGATAAACCAAATGCATTAGGATGCTACTGTAATAACCTAAGACATGACAAAAGACTCTATTGATATACTTGGCAATGAAGGCAAAGAAGAGGAATCAAACATAAAATATATTTTCATGATATAATTAATAAGTGTAAATAAGAAAATGAATAATGGCGGGTAAAGGGAAAGAAGCGATTGAAGTTGAACTTGTGTCTTCTACTTTGGAGCCTGAGTGCTACCAATGATGAAGCAGAGGATACAGGAAGACAAAAAAGACTAAGGACAGTGAAAATCACAAGCTCAGTTTTGGTGCCTGCAGTCACTGAGTTATGTGTTCAGAACTAAGGATAATTATGGGAGTCATTGCCACATAGAGAGAGGTTAAAATACAGGGAATAGTTTAGAGTAGAAGAGAAAATGATCAATACCTGGAGCTCTGTGAAACAGCAGCTACGAAGGCTTAGAGTAGAAAATGCAGCCAGCAAGAGCAGAGCTCCGGGAGGGGGGATTAGAGAGAGCTGTCCCAGGAAGCATAGGGGGGAGCTGCAAGAAGAAAAGCTACAGGGAAGCCACACAAAAGAGGACCTAATCTAGCTCTTTGGGTTTAGCCATTCAAAAGCTTTCAGCAAGCATGAATCAAGCAGTGGACGTCAATGTCATTTTAGAATCCATGTCATTTTAGATTGAATATGGTGGCACCCATATTATTCAGTCACCTGGGATTGAGAATAAAAAACTTTCATAATGGAAAAAAAGGTTGTCAGAGTCTTTGCTATGGCTATCAAAAGACATATGCAGGCTGAGAATGTGACTCAGTGGGTAGGGTGCTTGCTCTAGCATGCTCCGAGCCTTAGGTTTGATCCCTATCACCACATAAACTGAGCATGGTGGCACAGGCCTGTGAATTCCGGCACCCTGAAGGTGCAGACTGTGGGATCAGAAGTTCAAGGTTTTCCTCAGCTATGTAACAAGTTCAACACCAGCCTGGGCTAGGAACCATATCTAAAAACAAAGCAAACAAAAACATATATCAGATGTTTGGTGTTCCTAAAAATCCAAAGCTACACATTTAGTTGGATTCAAAATATTGATGTTGTTTGATCTTATTATTTAAAATTGAAGTTCTAAAATGAAATAGTAAATGACCAATAAGGGGCTTTAACATTCCATAATCATTTTTTATAAAAGCAACTGGAACATCTTACATAAAAGACTATGACCAGAGACCTTGATATATTCGGTGCCTATA
>NW_008343385.1:2408975-2427748 GCF_000622305.1 Nannospalax galili | reverse complement strand
TATATATATACTCCTGTTTATCAACTGAAATAAGCCACCATGGGTCAGGCAAGAGTTCCAGTGACTCCTGGGGCTTACCAGCTTTGAAAAATATGTTATTTGTGTTATCAATTTTTTAATTTGAGAAGTTGCATTATCTCAAACTTTGTGCATTAAAGAAAACTTTCTTGGGGCTGGAGAGGTGGCTCAGCAGTTAAGAGTACTAGCTGCTCTTTGAGAGGACCTGGGTGCTATTCTCAGCTCCCACATGGCAGCTAAAAACCATCCTTAACTCCAGTTCCAGGGGATCCAACCCATTCTTCTAATCTCCATGGACATTTCATGCATGAGTACACTTACATATATGCAGGCAAATACTCATAAGATAAAATTTTTTAAATAATTTGAAAAACTAAAAACGAAGAAACTTTTTTCTTAGTAGAGAAATTTTTATCAACACCATTGTATCCTAGCGATCTCAAATTTTACCTGAAGAAACTCATATTATCAATATTGAAAGTGAATTGTTTATTTATGTAAATCTATGTTTTCAGAGAAATCTTCAGAGATCAGTAGATCCCTCTCAGTAGTCATTTCAATTTGTAATGTGTGGAATTCATCTTACTAAAATATATTCTTTAATTCTCATCATTAAAATGCTAACAAAAGCTTAAAAACAAAGAGAACTTTGTATGTCATACTATTTTAGATGCATGTAACTTAAGTTCACATCCAGTGCACCCATCGTTTATATTAATATCACTTTTTAATGTTAAGTGCCTAAAAAGGGCACTTTTGAGAACTTTATATTTGATTAGTTTAACTGGCACACATTTACTATGCTATTTCATAAACAAATTTTATACAAATATACATTAGTATTGTCTTTCATCAAAATATTAGTTATTCAAAGCTATCTTACCGTGTAACATATTCCTTTAAGAAACTAGTAGAACTTGTAAGGTATGTGGGTTACTTTAAACTAAGTTCACTTTGACTGGGCAGTCTACTCCAGTGTTTTATGTGGGAGGCATAAATTATTCTGCTTTACAACTGAGACCTTGGGTCTCTCAGAAAGTAAAAAGAACAAGTTGAGTTATGGACAAGTCAGAGATTAAATCAGACAAAGAATGGACAAATTTCTCTGCTTCCAACCCTAATTCTTTCCTTCTTTGTTACACCACAAATAGGCTGTCTCTGTACTAACTAGCTCTCTCCATGTGACAGAATTGTATTGTTTGGATTTTTTTAAAAATTAAAAAGAGGTCCTTGTTTTATCGCATATGTAGCAACCAGTTAGACAAAAAGTAATCTTACAATAGCTTGAATTAGAAGTATCTAGTTACCTCAAAATTACGTAAGCCAAAGACAAATAATAAAACGTGTGATGGGTCTATACCAACACATTAACGAAGTTAACACGGACTGCAAACAGAGTAACTACAAAGTTAGCCCAGCTGCAAGCAATCCAATCCGTGGTCACAGAGAGGTGGGAGGGTTCTTTAAAGTTAGAGAGACGTTTCCTTTGGCGTCTCAGAGGAGAAGGCTTCAACAACAGCAGTTGAGACAGAAGGGAAAACCAACTTTTCATTCAAGTTCCAATTATGCAAAGGCCAAATCCTAGCTGATGAGAAGGCATGTGACAGCCAAATGGGCTTGAACAATACGGCAGAGTGTGGTGGAGGCTTTCACTTTGGGGGCCAGAAAACTCCAGTCGAATTTTCTTTAAGGCCTTGCCAATGACTTGCTGCCCGGTTTTGTCCTACTTATTTATCCCCTTCTTTCCCGCCAATGTTTCAATTCCCTTGTCTATAGAAGCCAGAGGGGAAAATCACTTGTAACATGCTTTGTGCAAGGTAGGTGGGAATAACAGCTCTGCTCAGTCTTAGCTGGAGACAAATGGATAGACTAGACCACCCAGAGGGAACTTAGGGTAAAATTTAAGAAGCAATTATCTTCTTTCTGTTTTATATTTCAGAATGAAAAAAAATGGAAAACTACAGAAAAATTAAAATGAAGAAAATTCACCCGTAAGTACAGAAATTATCTTTAGATATTGGGTATAGTTTCAGAGCTCTCTCTTGCTCTCTTGCTCTCCTCTCTCTCTTTTGCTCTCTCTTTCTCTGTGTGAGTGGTTGTGAAACACTATTAATAAACATAATAAAGAAAAAGTTTTAGGGACTGTAGAGATGGCTCAGAGGTTAAGAACACTGGTCATTCTTGCAGAAGACCTGGGTTCGAATCCCAGTACCCACATGGCAGCTAACAACTGTCCGTAACTCCAGTCCCAGGGGATCCGACAGCCTCTTCTGACCTCTGTGGGCATTGCATGACACGGGTGCACTTACCTACATGCAGGCAATACACGCATACACATAAAATAAAAACAAATAAAATTTTTTTAAAGTTAAAAAAAAGAAAAAGTTTTAGTAAATTACAATCCAACTGCACATGATATTTTGAAGCCTGCCTTTTTTGCTTACCAGAGAACATCAGCATTTTTTAAAAATTCATCTTTGAAGACTTGTGTGTGTGTCATTATTATTCTACTGTGTGGTCATAACATTATTTATTTATCTTGCTAAATATTTAGGTTATTTTCAACATTTTGCCATTAAAAAACAAGTTGTATAAAACATCTATAAAGCTAGGCATGGTAACTTATACCTGTAATCCCAGCACTTGGGAAGTTGAGGCAGGAGGATGGCAAGTACAAAGCCAGCCTGGCTATAAAATGAGACCCTGTCTCAAAAAAAATTACAGAGAGAGAGAGAGAGAGAGAGAGAGAGAGAGAGAGAGAGATTGAGATTTATATAGAGATATATATCTTTGAACATAAGTTTTTGTATCTGAGTGGCTATGTAATTTAAGTAAAAAAATGGAGTGTTAAAATTACTGAATGAAAGGTCAAGAACATTCTAGACTGTTGGTGTATATTCCTTAAGGGTTTTCAAGAATGATGATACCAAACTGCACTTTGGTTATTACTGTGTGAAAGTGTACATTTCTGCAAACTTTCTCAAATAATTTTGCTTTCTTTTTTCTTTCATCATTAATATTTGGTAACAGGTGTTTTAAAGGCTAACTTTGCTATTTTCTCTGTTGGAGTACTGGGGATTAAGCCCAGGGCCTTGTGCATGCCAGGCAAATACTCCGCCACTGAGCTACGCCCCTAGTCTTTTGCTTGTTTCAGTGCATTGGATTATTAATACGAAATGTTACTGGACTAAGATATATACATGTACAAATATATTTATGTATTTTCATTTAGTATTTTTTCTAGTTCATTTAACAGCTGTGATAGAATACCTTAACAAAAAAGCAATTTAGAGCAAGATGTGTGGTACATACCTTTAATCCCAGCACTTGGGAAGCAGAAGCAGGCAGATCTCTGTGAGTTCAAGGTCAGCCTGGTCTATATAGTGATTTCCAGGCAGGCCAGGGCCCTAGCATAGTGAGACCTTGTCTCAAAAAGAAAGAGGAGGAGGAAAAAGAGGAGAAAAAAAGGAAGAGGGGAAAGAAGAGGAGGAGGAAGAGGAGGGTACTTAGGGGAACATGGTGGTTTGAATGGGAAAGGTCTCTCATATGTTCAAATATTTGAACACTTGGTCCCCAGTTGACGGCACTGTTTGGGAGAGGTCATAGACTCTTTGGGAGGTATAGCTTTATTGGAGGAAGTGTCACTGGGGGCAGGCTTTGAATGTTCATAGCCTTACCCCATTTCCAGTCCTCCCTCTTCTTGTTTGCTGTCAAGGATGTGATTACTCAGCTCTCCTGCCACCATGCCTCCCCACCAAGATGTTCTCATTCCTGTGGAACTGTAAGCCAAAATAAAGTCTTCCTTCTATAAGTTGCCTTGGTCATGGCATTTCTTCCTAATACGGGGAAAAGGGGTTTATTCAGCTACAGTTCATATGGGAAGTCAAGGTAAGAACTCAATCATCTAGTCACATCACACCAAAAGCAAAGAGAAATAAATACATGCAGGCCTACTTGCTGACTTACTTGCTCTCCACTAGCCCCCTCCTCTTTTATACTGCTCAGGACTTCTGACTAGCAAATGGTGCTGCCCACAATGGACTGGGTCTTCCCATATCAATTAATAATCAAGACACTCCCCGACAGGCATGACCACACACAAGTCAACCCAATCTAGATAATCCCTCAGTAAAACTATCTTCCAGGTGATTCAAGGCTCAGTCACATTGACAGTTAAAACTAATCAACACAGTATTGAATCTTTTATTTTTCAATTTAGAAGATAAAAATCTTCCAGCTCATCAAAAAAATATTTGACAAAGCAAACATCTGGATTTGTAAGGAGGATACAGTGGGAACCTCCCCTCAACACACCCATATACCCACATGGGATACTCTGTAATCTATCAATGGTCTAGGACAGGGGTGGCAAATTTATGCAAATATACGATGCCCTTGTCCTCTGACCTCTTTTTCCACTACTTGGTCAATTTATTAAGTCAATGGAGATCCTCACCCATTTCCAAGTCTTATTATGTTCAAAAGTTCTTTAAGACATTTGATGCCTATCAGTCTAGAAGATACTGACTGATACAAGCTTTAAAACAGGAAATAGCCAAAAAAATAAAAATAAAAAAAATAAGAGAAGCAGTTCCTAAGCAGATCACTCAGCATTTTAAATGTCAAAAGGAAAGAAGACATGGCATAATACAACAGCTTAATGCTAATCTGAGAAGGCAGAATGTCAGGGCTAAAGAGCAAGAGAAGTGGCATAAATCACAAGAGATGGGGATGGAGACGTGGGCAAGGCAGATGAGCCAGGGCGCAGGTCAAGAGATGGGGCTTGGACGCTGGCCTAAGAGAAATGGGAAGTGAAAGCAAGATGTTTAAAGAGAGACAGTGAGCTGATTGTTTTTTGTCTGGAAAGACAGGTCTGGGAACAAGGTGGGGAATGCAGAGGACGAAAGCAAAGCTGGAGAGGAGGACTTCATCTGCAAACTGCTGTGGAGGGAGGGTCTTTCAGCTAGAGCCAGGGCAGTGGCAATGGGGATGGGAGAAGGATGTGTGCTGCATTAGCCTGGAGGTCTACAGTGACTAATTGCTATAAACAGGGTGGCTTAACAGCAACAAGTTATAGCCTCACAGATGGAAGCTTGAAACTGAGGTGTTGACAGGGCTGTTCTTCCCCCAACAGCTTGAGCAGAGAACTCTAGCGTGTGTGTGTGTGTGTGTGTGTGTGTGTGTGTGTGTGTGTGTGTGTGTTTGCATGTGTGTGTCTGGGTGTGCATGCACGTGTGTGCATATGCATATGGAAGCCAGAGGTTGACATTAAGCATCTTCCTCCATTGCTTGCCACCTGACATACTGGGTCAGGATTGGTCACTTGAGCTTCCTGATTCAGCTGGTCTAGCCAGCAGCCAGCCTGCTCCTGGGATCCTGTTTCTTTCTCTTGGGCACTGGAATTACAAGCAGTATTACCACACCTGCCCAGCATTTCAGTGGATTCTGGGGATTCAAAACCACAACCTTCATGTTTGCACATGATACCTGCTGAGCCATCTCTCCAGTCCTGCGTCTGGAATTTTCTAGCATTCCATGATGCTCCCCAGCTTGTAGGTATATCATTCTAGTCCCAAGGCTGTGCCTCCCACAGAATCTTCCCTCTGTAAGGCTGTGTTTCTATGTTCAAATGCCCCTTTATTTTCCTTTTAATAAGGATGGCACTTATATTGGATTCATGCTAATGACTTCATTTTAACCTCTGCAAAAACTGTGCTTCCAAATAAGGCCACATTCCGAGGTGCTGAGGATTCAGGCCACAGTAGACCATCTTTCACTGAAGTTTCAGTTTCAGCTTGATGCCCTGGGTGAGATGGATGCCTCATCCCCAGAGGCTGTGCTCAGACCCCCAGGATACTCTCTGGCTCATCACCCTCCTGCCAAAGGCTAGACTTGTCTCAGCCTAGGAAGTGGGATCCTTGGGACTTTCCTCCTCCTATTGCCTGCCAGTTTCACTCTCAAATATCATCTATGTCTAAATTCCTCAGTCAAAGCTCTATCCAATTTCTGCATACCCCATTCCAAGAATGTGACATTCCTGTTGCCAGTGGTCAGCCCTAATCACCTTTTACCTATTTTTTTCAATGCACTAGATCAAGGTATCTCAAACTGCTATCTACCACCTGCAGCAGAATCATCCAAGTATTAGTTAAGAAAAATATGTCTTATTTAATTCCTCCAACTTTATTGAATCAGAATCTCTAGCCATAGGGTCCAAAACCCCCACAGTTCTAGTGAGTTTTGTGAACTGAGCTATGAGACTCACAGCCTTACCTTATGCATTCTGCCTACCGGGACTTCCTCCCAGCTCTTGCTGAGGGCACCTAGAGTGCTGGCAATAGAACTCAGTGAGTCCTTCTCTCTTTCCAGTCCATCCCATGCTAACCTGGCCACAGCAGCCACTCCAAGCCACTAAGTGGGATCTCACAATTAGAGGGAAAAGAATAGTTCTGTAATGAACTAGGCATATGAAGACCCAAGTATTGGAGCTTTCCTTAGCCTGGTAAAGGCCTGTAGTTACATAAAGCTTGACCTGTAATTGCATATAGTTGATGAATATGTGATAAAAACGAAGTTATTGAAAGCCTCTAAGAATATTTAGGAAAATTTCAAACAAGAAAAAGGAGCCTGGCATGATAGTGTACATCTTTAATCCCAGCACTTGGGAAACAGAGGCAGGCAGATCTCTGTGAGATTGGGGCAGCCTGGTCTACATAGCAAGTTCCAAGCCAGCTGGGGCTATAGGTCGAACGTGTCTCAAAACAAACAAACAAACAAACAAACAAGCAAACAAACAAATACAAACATGATAAAGGAACTGAAACTAAGTTTCTGTTCTTTCTATACACAAAGGTTATTTGTCTATAATAGAGCACGTATTGTATAAACAATATGGTTGATGGTGGACATGGGCTATCCAGTGCCCTGATTGTTCCCCTTAGTTTTGCACACTCGCCCCTACTTGAATCCAGAAGCATCATAGTCTGAAATTTCTCCATGACTGGACGATTTACAAAAATGAGTTTAGGATCTTAGTTGTTTTATGGATATGGAGCATTGACTATAAGTGGGGCAGGAGGAGGAAGAGGAGGAGGAGGAAGAAGAGGAGGAAGAAGAGTAAGAGTATAAGTGGGTTATTTAATAGATGTAAGTATGTAAAGATGTCCACTTTTTTAAAGCTCAGTTCACAAATGAATTTTCACAACTGAGAATGAAGTTTCACCCCTGTTTAACCACCAGAAGAGAGCAGGCTTGGGGTCCCATGCAGAAACAACACCTGTGGGACCCCAATAAATGTTTAATAATGTTGATATATTTCTTGTCCAAGGTTGAGATAGTATCATCAACAGAGGTATAGAGGATTGGCCTTCAGATGGTCTGTTCTCATTTATACTTAGAACCCATATCAGAACTTCTAAATAATGTGGCATGTTGTGATGATGGGGAGTTTTCTAAGCACAGAGGCCTTGAATCTATGTATAAACAAATCCTTCAGTGTAGAGAACAGAGATGGGGAACTCTGGGTTCCTAGATGCCTGGGTTGACAGAATGACTGAGCTCACAGAGTAATAGAACTAAAGTATTTAAGTAAAATAAGCCTAAATAAACCAACGTGGCCTTCAAAAACAGTTTCTGAAAATTTCAAATTGGGATGTTTTCATTTGTCCATTTTATAAAAAGGAACACCATCATTGCACTGGGTTGTTTCTGTTTAATGTTTTTAATTCATCAAACCTACACATCTAATAGCAACAACTAATATTAATAATTAGTCTGGGATGAGGATGTAGCTCAGTAGTAGAGCATGTACTTAGCATGTGCAGTGTCAATACCAAAGGAAAAAACCCCACTTACTTGCTATGTCTTATTAATCCATTTTAGTACTGCATTCATAATTCAAAATATAAGCTTTTTTCCTGATTTTTTTTCTGCATTGTTACAGGTAGTTTATTTTTCTTTTGAGGAGAGGTGGTAGGGGCTAGGGACTAAACCAGGACCTTTCAAATTCTAAGTGTGTGTTCTATGGATGCTGTCTTCCCAGACCCTGTATTCTTTACAGTTGATGCTAAGGCTAAAGTGTTTTATAGTAACAGGCAAAGCCAGGAGTTACTGACCCTCTGTCTCCACCAGAGAGCTTGGCAAAATGTGCCTTAGGAGTAGACTTGACTGTGCTGCCTTCTTGTCTGCTACAGCACTGTCTGTACTGAGCTTGCCAATGTTGTCCTCTGTTGCAAAGCTTCTTATTAAAGCCTCGCTTGGGTTCTAACTCCAACACCCACACCAAGCACTCTGTAAAACATGATATATAAAATGCTGCCCTTCTCATTTTCCTACCCTGTTTCAAAATATTTTCTTTAGCTCAGAATTTTAAAAATGTGGCCAATTAAAATCATTTATTTTAATGTTACATTATAAAAGAGGAATGTGTTTGATTACATGTGAAAGGAAAGAACGAAGTGAAGCATACTGACTTATTCTTGCAATCCCAGAACTTGACTGGTGGAGGCAGGAGGAGCAAGAGGGCGTTCAAAATCTTCCTCAACTTCATAGTTCAAGGCTATCTGAAGCTGAGAGAGAGAGAGAGAGAGAGAGAGTTTAAAAAATAAGGTTTTCTGTGGCTCTCTACATGGCTACTTCCTCATGATGGATAAATGGGAGTATCTTCATTGCTATGACAAAATTCCTGAGACTGGATAATCTATATAGAATAGAAGGATATTTCCCTAACAATTTTGGAATCTGAGGAATCCAAGAGCATGCCACTGGCATCTGCTTGGCATCTGATGAACTGCATTATAACATGGCAGAAAGTGGTAGGGCAAGAATGAACCAGCAAGAGAAACTGGAGGCCAGAATGGGCCACTTTTAAAAGAACTCACACTAGCAATAAGGAACCATCTTGAGAGAGCATGCTGAGCTTATCAGGGACAGCCTTTGCCTCCCATTAGGTCCCATCTTCCAACAGTGCTACAATGGGCACCAAGCTTCCAATACATAAGTGAATTTGTGGGTCAGGTGTATACTTGTCTTTGAAAGGCTGCCCTTCCTCATGGTCCCTGAATATCTTCCAGTCCACAAATCTCTGACTCAGAGCCTTTCAAATGTAAATACAATGCTTTGAGGGTCTTATATGTGGACCTCAGGGAGAGTCATTCCTTTAAATGTTATCATGAAGATTCTCTCCAAAGTCCAAACAGAAATCTTTGATTTTTTTACTTAACTTCATCTTCCCTTACACACATAAACATTTTTCTGTCATTAAATATTACAGGTAGTTTGAGAATCTCAAGTAATATAAATAACTATATTCTTCTGTAAATTTCAAATATCTCTTAAAAGACTTCTTGGGGCCTGGTAGATGGCTGAGTGAATAAAGCGCTTGCCACAGAAGCTTGAGGACTGGAGTTTAGATCCCCAGCACCCACATAAAATTGCTGGGCAGGAGTGGCAGCCCATTTGTAATCCTAGTGCTCAAGGGGTGAAGATAAGGGATCAAGGGCAAGCTGGCAAGCAAGTTCGGTGAAAGACCTTGTCTCAATAAATACAAGTGGAGTATGATCCAGGAAGACAACCGATGTCAGCCTCTGGCCTCTACATGCATGTATACACATGTATACCCACACCTGCATGCACATGCACCTCCACATGTGAACATGTAAATAACCATACTACATTTAAAAAAAAAAAAGACTTCTTGGGAAGCTATGGCCATCCTTGTGTTGGTTTTCTCAATTCAATTAAAAGGTAGCCTCACTGGAGAGCTGGCTCAGTGCGTAAGAGTGCTTGCTACACAAGCATAAGGAGCTGAGTTCAGATCCAAGCACTATGTTAAAAGCTGAATGTAGTTACACATGTCTGTAACTCCAGAGCTGATGGTGGTAGAGGCAGGAGGATCGCTAAGGCTTGCTCCAGCATAGCTCCAGCTTCTGTGAGAGATCCTGTCTCAAAGGAATAAAGTGGAAAGTGATAGAACAGGGCATCAGATGTCTTCTTCTAGACTCAGCACATGTACAGGCACTCATACCTGTAACATATGTGCATATGCACACACACAAACACACAGAGACACATACATGCAAACAGTCCCACAGCATGTTGTTAATATTTGTTTTTAATGTGCAGCTCTATCACAAGAACTCATGGGGAAATATAATGTTGTTTAACTTCAAGATTAAAGTAAATGTTTCTTATTTAAGAGTTTGTTGCGGATTTTGTTAAGTTTTATGATTTTGATCTGATTACATTAGTTTCTTCTTCTCCCAATGACATATATACTGGGTTAAATTTTATTTTAAAATATTCCTGAATCTATAGAGAGGAAATATAAACAAAATACCATGATGCTGGTTCCAGGCAAACTTCAACACCAAGACATGAGTCACAAAACTGGCTCAGCTGAGCATCAAGGCAAGCTGTTTAGAGAAATTCCATAAAACTGAGCAAACAGTGCACAAATCACGTACAGCAAAGCACCATTTTGAATGCTAGTCTGAATTCCTGTAAGGAAGGAAAATTGATGCTATTCTCCCCCTCTAGTGGGAGATGTGTCAGAAGAACTTAACTGTCACCTCATAGACTTGCATTTGCACAGAAGGAATAAGAGGTTCATCCTGCAGACAACCAAGTCAAACACATAAACATTTCAAGGTGCTAAGAAGGTGCAACCCATCACTAAGCACTCTAGAGAAATGTCCAGAGAGGTGAGGCTGATCCCAGAGCTGACCAAAGAGTGGCACTCTTTCAATTCTCCCAGAAGAGAGTTAAATGTTATGGGCTGAATAAGCGGCTCTGTTTCAAGGCTTTGATTTTGCTGTTCTACCTTCTATTTAGCTGTTGCTTTCAGCCTCGTGACTGATGGTCTCCTGCTCACTAGCACCAGACCCTGTCCCAGACCTCAGGAACAGGGAATGAGAAAGTAAGAGGAAGCCAATGTCTTACACAAGGACATGCTCCAGAAAACTGCCTGCAGCACATTTGCTCACAAGTAGGCACAAAGGGTCTGGGAATTGTCATTCCAACCCTGGACAGGGCAGTGCAGCTTAAGACTTCTTTGCTGAAAAGACAGAAAATGCTTGGATTCAAATAACATTCTCTCCTGCAGTAATTAAGGACTCATTAGGGGCTTACACAGGAGACAATATAACTGGCTAAGATGGACCAAACATTGACTTTGAGGTCAAGGAAATCTGAGTTTGATTTAGCTCTATCACTGACCATAAATATATTCATTTTCTTACCTGTAAAAATGCTTACTTCACCGGGTGTGGTGGTGCACACCTTTAATATCAGCAGGGAGGCAGAGGCAGGTGGAGCTCTGTGAGTTCAAGGCCAGCCTGGTCTATATAGTGAGTTCCAGGACAGCTGGGGCTAGGAGGGAGACCCTGTCTCAAAAAGATTAAAAAAAAAAAACAATGCTTACTTCATGGACCACTTTGAGGCACAAATCAAATAATATGTACTTTTGGAAAATACAGAAATTACTAAAATCCTTGGAATTTCCCAAGGGATAGGAGTACCTTTATGTGCATGAGACCCCCCTAAACATATGTGAGTTTATGCTAATGAGATATAGAGGCTGAGGATGGAGGCTGGTTACTAGAAAGGCCAACCTTGTGATTAGAGTTGAGCTTTGAGCCCTGTTATATCAGCCTGACCTTCTGACCTCTAGGGAGCAGGCAGGGGCTCAAAAACTGAGTTCAGTCACAGACTCAAAAACTCAGTATATAATGAATCCTTAGAAAAACCTCTAGGCACCAAAGCTCAGTAGTCTTCCTGGCTGGTGTCGGCAGAACAACCATCTTGATTCTCTGGGGAGTGGGTACATTTGAAACCCTCCCAACCACACCCTGCATGTCTCTTCTTTTGATTGGTACTGACTTGCATCTTTTATAATGAAATCATAATCATAAGTGTAGGGCTTTCATAAGTCTGTAAGTTGCTCCTATGAATTATCAAACCAGAAGGGGTCATGGGAACCCCCAAGTTTGTAGCCAGTCAGCAAGAAGTGTGGGCAGACTAGGCCCCCAAGTGAAGCTAGCATTGAATTTAAGGGAATCTTTTGGAGAGCTGAGCCCTTAACTGGTGAGGTCTGAACCAATTTTAGGTGGTAGTTCCAGACATTAGCTGCACCGCATTAGTTGGTGTCAGAATATATGTAAAAGTTTAAAGAATATTTGACACATAATGTGATGGTTAACGTTGATCATTAAATTGATAGGCCTAGAAACACCTAGGAGGCAAGCTCTGGGCTTGCCTGTAGGAGATTGTTGGGTCTCCGGGACCCTCATTATTGTGGCATAACTTATGACGAGGCCTATTGTAACTTCCTGAGCCTGACTAAAGTTTGGCGACTTGTCTCTGGCCGGTCACTTCCTCGCAGAGGTGACTCAGCAGGGCCCGACCACCTTGGACTGCCTCTCCCCAATCACAGCTGGCGTGGCCAATTCCCAGTGGCTCACAGCCATTGCCCCAGATGACATACACCTTTGCCCTTCCCTTTTCCACACCCCTTTTTGATTAAAGTATATAAGGTAATGCCTGACGCAATAAAGTGAGTTCCTTCCTCGACAAGACTCCCAACTCGGTGTGGTTTTTGAGTCGCCGACACACACCATCCCGCACAGCCCCTAAGAGAGGAACACAGGCTGGTCCTGGCCTCTCTCCCTGTGTCATACCTGTCAGAGAGCGATCCGACAGGAGATTATTTCAGGAAGGTTAACTGGCATAGGAAGACCCACCTTAATTGTGGGTAGCACCATTCCATAGGTATGGGATCCTGGGCTGATTAAAAGAGAAAGCAGGCTGAGTACCTCTAGCTTTCTGTCTTTGCTCTTGAGTACTGACGCGATGTGACCAACTGCCTCAAGTTCCTGTCCCATATCTTCTTCACCACGATGGTCTGTACCCTTCTTTCCTTAGGTTGACTGTATTGTCACAACAGCAAGACAAGTAACTAAGATCCACAGTGACCACTAAATAATTTGTATTATTGCTCTTAATTATTATTATCATCGTCATCACTGTTATCGTCAATTAGTTGAATACTGGGACAAACACTGAAATAATATTTATTCTTTAACAGTCTTTCCCATCAAAGTTTTATGTTGCTATCTCCAAGTTTTTTCTAGCAACAGAAGGTTGAAATAAGTGTCTTATGTCCCTACCTGGTTAGGGAAGCAAACCTAATGTACCTGCAGGCCTGGTCTCAGTTGAACAATAAATAACTTCCAGTTTAAAGGCTCCCACTTGAGTCCCCTTCCAAAGTCCATAGGCTTTTGAGCCCCATGTTTACAGTGACTGGTGGAGGTAGAGTTGTATTCAAGCTAGGGATGACCTGAGGATTGCTACTGTGATGAAGGGGAGGATCCTAACTCACAAAGTCACCATTGCAGCTCTGGTTAAGACAGTTAAAGAAAAAACTTTTTTTATACATGTAAATCTGGAAGAAAATATATAGGATTTGCAGGTTGACAGAACTATGTTCAAATCCAGTCTATATGATTTCAGATGAAGCTTTTGTTCTCTGAATTTCAGATTTCCTCTCCTGTAAAATGGGATAATAATGAGCCAGTAGGGAGGTTGGAAAGAAACAATGAAACAATAGGAGAGTGCTAATCACAGTGCTTGGTTCCCCTTTAGAACGTAACCCAATACATTTCCCATCCTCTTTGCCTTCATCGAGAGGCCAGGGTGAGGAGAAAATCCTATTGGCTAAAGAGCCCAGTGCAGAAAGCTTTCTGGGATCAGATTACTAGTTATTCTTTTCCTGAAAGGCAAGTCTTAAATGTCTTTTTACTATAAACATCTCCAAAACACTGCAGGCAGAAAGATCAAAAAGATTTTCAGTTCCTAGAAGGAGTCGTGATGTCCCACAAACGTTTGGATTTCAGGGCTGACGGCAGGCTGTCATCGGGGGCTTTCTTTCTCCTTATACCTCTGTAGAAGATAATCTAAACTTCACACTTTATTCACCACAATTTCTCTGTGCATGAAAAGTATTTTTCTATCACTTTGGTGGTTAGAGACTATTCAGTATTTGCCACAAGGAATAGAGTTGGACCTTTCTATAACAAAACACAGTTTCATTTAGTCAGTTTTCAACTCATTTTCTCTCTTCCCTTGCTAATGCTAAATTCCTAACTGCTAGAGATTGCTAAGGTAGAAATGACTGCAAAGTCCAAGGTCACTTTCAGCTATATGAGTAGCTGATCTTTCTGAAGAATGTGTTTTATGGCACATATGATCTATGGATTGTTGGACTTAAAACACCATTAGATGAACATTCCTCAGCCAACAATTGTGTACTTATATTTAAGAATGAATGCAAACATTAATGAT
Source organism: Nannospalax galili (assembly GCF_000622305.1). Lineage (NCBI taxonomy): Eukaryota > Metazoa > Chordata > Mammalia > Rodentia > Spalacidae > Nannospalax > Nannospalax galili. Next base: position 2,413,393 of record NW_008343385.1, on the reverse strand, counting down.
AAAAATGTATTTTTCAGTGTTTCTACTTTATATAAAAGTAGAAACAAAATAAATGAACAGCCCATAAAGAGCTAGTAAACTTGGGATGCTAGCACTCAGGAAAATGCTTGCAAAGCATAAGGACCTAAGCTCAAAACCCCAGCATGTGTGCAAAAAGCTGGCTATGACTGACTGGGCCAATAATCCCAGTGCTGGAGACATGGAGTCAGGAGGATCCTTGGGCTTACTGGCCAGTCAGTCTAGCCAAATAGGGAAACTCAAGGCTCAGTGAGAGATCTATCTCAAAAATAGGGTAGAGAAGTGACTGAGGAAGATATCCAAGGTCAATCTCTGGTCTCCAAATGCATGTGCAGGCACATGCAAACACATATATACAAAACACATACACACATACACATATGCACACATAATTAATTATTGAATTCTGTATGATAGATCACTATTTAATCATTAAAAATGATGTAGGGGGTTGGAGAGAAAGCTCAGTAGTTAAGAGTACTCTGCTCTTCCAGAGGACCTGAGTTCCATTCCCAGCACCTACATGGCAGTTAACAACCATTGGTAATTCCAATTCCAGGAGATCTGACACCCTCTTCTGGCCTCTGTGGGTATTGCGTGACATGAGTGCCCTTAAAAACATGCAGGCAAAACACTCATACACATAAAATAAAGGTAATAAAGAAAAGATTTTTTAAAACTGAAGTTGTAACCATATGTGTCAGCGTACACTTATACTCTAAGATTCCAGATATAGAGCAGGAGGATTTCAGATTCAAGGCCAACTTGAGTAAGATCCTGTTTCCAAAAGCATCATCAAAAAAATTTTGTAAATGAAGTTGTAGAAGAGCATTTACTAACACATTTATGTCTTAGCAATCTAAATGTGCAAAATAGAAAAGCATAAATTCATGTGTGGTACAATCCAACTTCTATGAAAAATAAAATTGCATGTTCATGTGTGATATGTACACTGTGAATATGGCAGAAAAACTATCTAAGAGACTGTGCACTAAAATGTAAAAGGACAGTGGGTGTGGTGGCACATGGCTGTGCACCCCACACTGGGAAGGCTGACATGGGAGAATGGCCTGCTGGGCTATACGGGGAGTAACCAGGCCATTCAGGGCTACATAACAAGACTGTCAGAAAAAAATGCAAATGACAGATATAGTTGATATAGTTTCCTTTTTCTGGAACATGGTTTCTGGTTTTTACCATGAATATGTATTACTTCCACACGTTTTAGGTTATTCAGTAAATAGTAACTCTGTGCTCACCCCAGTAGGCTCAGTTACATTTAAAGGAGGCATAGTAAGAGTTCACAGTGGAAAGGAAGTACAAAAAGAGGCAGAGTAAGGAGAGGCAGTGTGAGGAGAGACAGTGTGAGCAGAGGCAGTGTGAGGAGAGGCAGTGTGAGGAGAGACAGTGTGAGAGTCAGTGTGAGGAGAGACAGTGTGAGCAGAGGCAGTGTGAGGAGAGACAGTGTGAGGAGAGAATGAGAACGTGTGAGGAGAGACAGTGTGAGCAGAGGCAGTGTGAGGAGAGGCAGAGTGAGGAGAGACAGAGTGAGGAGAGGCAGTGTGAGGGGAGACAGTGTGAGGAGAGACAGTGTGAGCAGAGGCAGTGTGAGGGGAGACAGTGTGAGCAGAGGCAGTGTGAGGAGAGGCAGTGTGAGAGTCAGTGTGAGGAGAGACAGTGTGAGCAGAGACAGTGTGAGGAGAGGCAGTGTGAGGGGAGACAGTGTGAACAGAGGCAGTGTGAGGGGAGACAGAGTGAGGAGAGGCAGTGTGAGGGGAGACAGAGTGAACAGAGGCAGTGTGAGGGGAGACAGAGTGAGGAGAGGCAGTGTGAGGAGAGGCAGTGTGAGGAGAGACAGTGTGAGGAGAGACAGTGTGAGGAGAGGCAGTGTGAGGAGAGGCAGTGTGAGGGGAGACAGTGTGAGGAGAGGCAGTGTGAGGAGAGACAGTGTGAGGAGAGGCAGTGTGAGGGGAGAAGGTGAGAGGAGGGGCAGTGTGAGGAGAGACAGTGAGAGGAGAGGCAGTGTGAGGGGAGACAGTGTGAACAGAGGCAGTGTGAGGGGAGACAGAGTGAGGAGAGGCAGTGTGAGGAGAGGCAGTGTGAGGAGAGGCAGTGTGAGGGGAGACAGAGTGAGGAGAGGCAGTGTGAGGGGAGACAGTGTGAGGAGAGGCAGTGTGAGGGGAGACAGTGTGAGGAGAGGCAGTGTGAACAGAGGCAGTGTGAGGAGAGACAGTGTAAGGAGAGGCAGTGTGAGGGGAGGCAGTGTGAGGGGAGACAGTGTGTGGAGAGACAGAGTGAGGATGAACATTCTGAGGATTAACAGTCTTGGGAATGATAGTGTGAAGAGAGGCCGTGTGAGGAGAGACATTGTGAGGAGAGACAGTTGTGGGGAAAGACAGTGTGAGGAGATTCAGAGTATTAGAATAAATACAGTTCTGAGAACAAGCCCTGGTGGCACTCATGGATGCTTGCATGCATGTTCAACTGGCCTGTAAGTACAGAATGGTGAGCAAGCCACATCCTTTTTCTGTAGATTTCTTGTGTCTTGAAGGACACAATCACTTTCCACACATTGATGTATCAAGACTGAGTGTGTACCTTGGACATGCTCTGGGTCACAGGAAAACCTCATACATTGTCAGCACTCTGGATTTCCACTAGTGATGTGAGCTTCGGGTTGTATTTATTTAGCATTTCTATTTATTCGACTATTATTAGATTATGTTCTGCAAAATTTTCCATGGATCATGGAGGGAGACTTCTCTGTGGGAACTCTTAAACTGGTAATCATTTCCATCAGGGCTAGAGATGCTGTTTTGCTTTTTGCTTCTCATGAAGACTGAAGGGATATTTTGTAAGTGCTTCTGTTATTTGGTTTTGTAGTGTAGGCTTTGTGAAAACAAAATTTTGCAGAGAACATGCCTCTGACCACAGAGCTGCATAATTCATTGAAAAGGAGACTAACAGTTCGTGGTGACGTTGAAGACAATGTGCTTGTCACTGAATAGGTTAGATTGAGAAATACAGACAGATCACAAGCTAGTGCAGACTGGTCTTCAGTTTGTCTAGGCTTTATAATTCCTACATGCGACTCCACAGTTTACTCTTGAACCTCCGAGATACCTAATGACATGGGAAAATGTGCCTCTAATGATTTAAGAGGAGCGAACGGTGATTGCCATCCATTGTTTCTTCAAATTAATGAATCTGACACTGAGCATTTAAGACTGAATAAGTAGCGAAGTTAATAAGCTTACAGTGTGCTTCTGAGACACTTCTCCTGATTAGTTCTGTACCCTGCACACTTCTACATCTGGCAGCAAACTGCAAAGCCTATTCTGAGATTACAGATGATCATTGTCAGGTGCCTAATTGCGATTCATTTTCAATCTCAATGTAATTGTGAATTTAAGTAGGTGTCCTTGACTTGACATTCAGTGCAAGGAAAGCTCTAAAAGAAAAGAGGATACATGGTTCTCCTCCAAAGTCCCTGCCTGGATCCTTTATATCCATCTCTCACGGTAGCTATAGTAACCAGCATTTAAGATACAAACACACAAAATCAAAGTCCTAGGCTGGTGCAACATCTCTGGAGTGGCTTTGTTCCACATCTAAGATTTCCCTTCCTCCCTTTGCAATCATATTTCACCCCAAAGCCTCAAGGGACTAGCGCACAGCTTGAGGTGGGAAGACCAATGTCTATAGGGACAAAGAATACAAGGGGGGGGGGGCTGCCTTAGGGCCACCTGCCTCTTAGAGAAAATAAGATGCCCTTGCCCAGCATAGTTCAGGATACTCAGCTTGTTCTGTGTTCTGCTGAAAAAGACAGAGGCTGGCCTGCGACAGCTGTTGCATTGTATGAACAGTGCTTGTCCAGCCCCTCCATGAGCAGAGATGGGGTCAGGTCCTGCGTTGCCTGGCCACAAATACACCATGACTTTGCTGGGCTAGGGTGGAATGGGAGTGTGACTTCCACATGCAGACTGAAAGAGAACAGATGATTTTTTTAAGTGTTGACTTCTAAGCAAAGAAAGAAGACAGAAGCAAGATGGAAGGGGTATCATAAGCTTGAATTAGAACTTTGAACATTTATAGGAAACAGTGTTTTTTAATTATTTTAATCCACTTCATTTATTTTTGTAGCAGATTTGTGCAACGTGTCCAAATTAGAGAAGTGACAAATGATAAGTACCAAATTTGGGCAGTTATATATTTCCACTATAAAGGTATATGGAAAAATTATGTCCAAGACTCACCTAGAATGCTAAAAGCACTCTTTTCCAGCATTCCAGTAATTGAGAATAAGTAGGCCATCTCCCACCTGAGGGAAATGACAAGTCTTCCCAAATCTCCTTTTTAGAAGGCTACATATGACATTTCATTATAGGGCATATTACCTA
>NW_008343385.1:2387628-2408940 GCF_000622305.1 Nannospalax galili | reverse complement strand
TTAAAAAGGAATTTGAATATTTTAGCTAGCAAATGTGCCCAGAGGAAGTATCACATTAATAATACTTGTTCCTAACATGCTTCCTTTCTTTATGAAGTCAGAATGCTTTATGGTGGATTAAATCCACAAATTGAAAAAGGAATGAATACATTTGAGCTTTTATGACTTATTCTGTCAAAAGAAAACCTAAGAAGCCCCAAAATAAAATCTTGTTTCATGCCTGAGGGAAAGGTTAAATGATTAATGGTTTGAGAAAATTACTATATAAGGTAATGATTCATCAATCAGATGTGGGGAAATTTAAGACATTGCTTTGTTAACAAAGATCTTAACTGCAATTCATCCTTAGGCCTACTCAAATTAAGTTAGACCAAAAATCCTATGCTCTGGAAATAAAATGTATTTTAAAATTATGACCCTTGGGGATGGAGAGATGGCTCAGTGGTTAAGAACACTGGTTGTTCTTGCAGAAGACCCAGGTTCGAATCCCAGCACCCACATGGCAGCTAACAGCTGTCTGTAACTCCAGAACCAGGGGATCCGATAGCCTCTTCTGTCCTCATGGGCATTGCATGACACGGGTGCACTTACCTACATGCAGGCAATACACTCATACACATAAAATAAAAATAATAGATAAAATATTTTAAAAATATGACCCATAACACAAATGCTCCTGAGCTCAATTTTAACTGTGGATGAGTTCTCTGATCCAGGTAAATGGAGGAACAGCTTGGATAAACCAACGTTCTAGAACTTTCCTACATGTATGAAGTGCTGCTTATAATATTTAGGTCTGCAAAACTTAACATGTCAGTTTAGTTTTTTATCCAGTGCCCATATAAGACCTGGGCGAAGTGAGGGGACAAGGAGTCCCATTCTGTTTACTTCATCTGCCATTTTGGTACTAAGCCCAGAAGAAAGAGCTGCAGCTACCCAGAATGCTTTTTTACTTTAGTCAGTTGGTAGATAAGTCTAATGCTGTTTCTTAATGCAAAGGTACAGAAGCCATTGAATGCAGCCATTACCAGAAAGAGGGCATGTCTTATTGATCACTGTAGCTAAGAATTATGCTGATAAAAGCAAAGATGACATTTATGCTATTATACCCTGAGAAATTCTGAAATTTACCAGGGTGGAAACAGAACCATGTCAAGGATTTCATCTAAAAATGACATAATAAGGTTGTTTGTCTGGCTCTTCAGAAAGCCTGGATCCAAACACAGAGTCTTATTCCAAGGAGAATATAAATACTCTGAGTATAAACCTGGGAGAGTTAGTTGGATGGGCTGGGTACCAAAACTCTGCAAGAAATGGACATTCTGTTTTGATCCTCCAGAGAACAGCAAAGCACAAACTCAGGGTCTAGAGAGACCTTATCTTAAAACAGCAGATCTTAGTTAAATTGCTTAATCTCCCAGAGACTCAATTTCTCATCTATAAATCAACAGAAACTTTTTTTCTGAGAAAGGACTCTAAGTATAAAAAGTGCCCACTTTGCACAGTGCCAGGTGCTTGTTAAGCTTTCTCCCTCATCAATCTTGATCCCATACCATTTGCTTTTCTGCTTTGAACCTATAGAGCAATATGAAGACTATTCTGTTTATCAATGCTTGCTACTTTATCAGTTGTTGATTTTTCTTTGATCTTTGCACAATTGAAAAAGTCACAAAAACTATGACAGAGTTATTGTGAGAATAAAAGTATGCTTACTTTCTAAGACATTTAGATGGGTTCTCCGGCTCTATTAAGTGAAGAAATGCATATAAAGTACACATTGGCAGTGGACATTCAACATTCCTTCTTTCTGAAAATAATTGCTGGGCACTGACAATATGTATGTATCTATGGCCTAAGTAGGAGAGGGGACCTAACAGGATACCTACCTTCAAACTGTTCACAGTCTACTTGGGGAGGTAAGGAATATGTGAAGGAGTGAGGCAGGATAGACACTAATGTCACTTCCAGACAAGAGGCACTGTTTGAATTACACCTTGAAAGAAAAGAGGAACCAATCATACTGGGAACAGGGAAGAATGGAGACAGAATTAAAGAAGATTTGGGAGGTAAAAGATGCTGGAAAATTCAACAAACCAGGAGCATTCAGCGTACTTCCAGTACGTCCTTCAAATTTGATGATTACCCATGGAGGAAAGCATTTTTTTTTAACTCACTGAGTCTAATCAATGCTGCCTGTTGGAATGCTGACTGATCTTATTGGCTTGAACTTGTGCAGGTGACCATGGCTACAGTGAATTCATTAGTGCAACACCATGTTACTATCTGTGTCTATTTTAAAATTTGTTATTGTCTCCATACTAGTCAGGTGTCCCAGCGAAACAGAACCAACAAGACACACACACACACTCACACTCACACACATATGCACGCACATGCACGCATGCACATACGTATGCATGTGCACACAGGCTCACGCACATGCACACACATATGCATGCACAAGCACACATGCACATAAGCATGCATGTGCACACATGCTCACATGCACATGAACGTGCACATACACATTATAAGGAAATGACCTACGAAGTTCTAGAGTCTGAGAAGTTCCATAGTCTGTCGTCTGCACAATGGAAACGCAGAAGGGCTAGTGGTGCAGTTTTAGACCCAATCCAAAAGTCTGACAAGCAGGAGACCCTGTGGTGTACATTCTGGTTTGAATGCAGAACCCCAATGTCCCAGTTCAAAACTGTCAGGAATAGAGGGTGAACTCTCCCTTACCCAACCACTGCAGATGGTTATGCTTTCCTCAGTCCACAATTCAAATGTAAAGTATCTTCTAAAAGTACCCTGCCAGGTATACCCATGGCAGTGTTTAGTCATGTATCTGTGCACAAAATGACCCAGTCAAGTTGATATGTAAAATAAACCATCACATGTATTTTAATTAGATAGACAACCAAGCATTTCTCAAACACCCAAAGTTATTTTAATTGAATAGTCAAATCTCCTATAATAACTCTTTGATTTTTTTGTACTCCTCAAAAGTGGACTGGCCATTGGTAAAACTGTTGAATGGGTGGATTTTTTGTTTTTGCTCCGCCGACAAAAATCTTATATTCTTATTTGAGGAATTTCCTTTCAAGGATCCAACACCAGAAAGTGCATGTTCAATGATGCACACGCGTCCTGCAAAGGCAGAAATAAATGTTAAAGCTATTTCCTGTCCCTAATTCACCTATAAAACCCACCTACTTGTGTTTCCTTCCCTAGAATTCCTATTATCTTTTAATCCGATATGCTTTCATGTTAATAATTAACGGTGTTCTTTTCAAAGATAATTTACATTTTAAAAGAAGAAAACATTAAGAACCATTTAAATATTGCATACATATTAAATGACTGTTTTGGAATGAGCATTGCCCTCTTCCTCCATCATCATAAATGTCTTAATTCCTTCACTTGAGAAGCTTACACTACATTGAATTAAGTCAATGAGATACGAGCCATAGTAACATGTGGAAAAAGTCCCAGAACTCCTTAACTCTGTGTTCAATTGATCTTCAACAAAGGCGACAAGACAATTCAAGAATAATTCTTTCAATAAGTGATACTAGACAAGTGGCTTACATGCAAAGAATGAAGCTGAATTCCTAGCTCACACAGTACACAAAAATTCACTGAAAAATGGGTCAAGGGGTCTTTAAGATTTATTTATTTATTTTATGTGTATGTTTGTGTGTTTGAGTATGTATATGTGCACCAAGTGAATGCAGGTGCTTGCAAAAACCAGAAGTCACTGGATCCCCTGGAACTGGAGTTACAGGCAGCTGTGAGCTACTTGATGTGGATGCTGAGAACCAAACCTGGGTCCTCTGCAAGAGCTGCAAGTGCTCTTTATCACTGAGCCATCTCTCCAGCCCCTCAAAGATCCTAACATAACAGCTTAAACTGTAAAACTCTCAGAAGGCAGCAGAGGAGTAAGTCTTCATTACTTTCTATTTCCCTTAAAACTCATATGTTGAGGCCTGTATTAGTTATTTTCTCTGTTATGACAAAATACCCTGACAAAAGCAACTTAAGGAAGGGTTTATTTTGCCACACAGTTCAAGGTACAAGAAAGTCAAGGCAGCAGGAACTTAGAGCAGCTGATCACATTGTGTTGCTGTCAGGAAGAAGAGAGCAATGAATGCTTGTGTTCAACTCCTATTTATCCAGTCCAGGATCCCATCCGAGGGAATGGTGCCACTCACAATAGGGAGGGGGGTATTCCCATGTCAATTAACCTAACCAAGATAATAATTCACAGGCATGCCCAGAGACTAACCCAACCTAAGATAATTCTTCACGTGTATACCCAGAGGCTCATCTCCTACATGATTTTAGAACCTGTAGAGTTGGCAACACTAAAAAAAGCCTTAATTCCCTGTGTGACTAAATTTGAGGTAGAATTATTAAGGAAATAATTAAGATTAAATGAGGTTATAAGGTAGGATCCTTATCTGATAGGATTTAGTGTCTTTATAAGAGGAAGAAGTCCAAAGATATCTTTCTGGCTCACACATCTTGGTCATGTGAGAACAGTGTGAGAAGATAGTTACCCGAGTGACAGAAAGAGGGGTCATTCCAGAAACCAACTCTGCTGGCATCTTGATCTTGCCTCCAGAACTGAGAGCAAATATATTTTTGTTGTTTAAATCAGGCAGCTTCTAGTATTTTGTTATGGCAGCCCTAGAAGACTTTGGCAGCCCTAGAATACTTTGGATTAAGCAATGGTTTCTTAGTTACCACACCAATAACACAAGCAACCAAAGAAAAAATAGATAAGTTAGACTTAACATCAAAGGTAAATATCTATGTGTTTCAAAAGATGTCATCAAGAAAGTGAAATGACAACTCACACAATGGGAGTAAAAGTAATTACAAATAATATAACCGACAAGGGGTTTTTATCTAGGCTATAAAGAGATCTCCTGTATAGACAGTTACAATAGTTACTTTTTGTTGCAGGGATAAAGCACCATGGCCATAAGGGACCTATGGAGGAAGAGTTTATTTTGGCTTGCAGTTCAGGAAGCTGAGAGATACCATTTTCATCTGCCTGTAGAAAGCAGAGAGCTCAAACTGGAAGTGGGATGATACTATAAACTTTCAGAGCCTGCCCACAGTGATGTAATTTTTCCAGCACAGCTCTACCTCCAAAAGGTTCCATAACCTCCCCAAACAGCAGACCAACTAGGGACTATGTGTTTAAATACATGAACTTATGGGGGACATTTCTCATGCAAACCACCATAACATTTCTCCAAAGAAGACATATAAATGACAAATAGACACATGAAAAGATGCTGAACCTTCTCAGGTCCCATCGCACAAACTAGCATAGTTATGACTTTAACAATAGGCACTAGCAACTGTTGGGCAGTATGTGCAAACATAGGAACCCTCGTACACTGCTGATGGGAATGTAAAATGGCACAGACTCTGGGAAACTATGGCAGTTCCTCAAAAATTTAAACACAGAGCTGCTACCCGACCTGAAAATTCCACTCCTAGGTATGTACACAAAATAAATGAAATCTGTTTACTTGAAAATTGTATACAAGTGTTTATAGTCAAAGAGTAGAAAACACCCAATGTCAAAATAGACAGACAAATAGATAGACACATGGTAGAATATTTGAAGCATGAACACAAGCTACAACACGGATGGACCTGAAAATATTATACCAAATAAACAGTCAGAAAATGCCACATATTTTAAGATTCCCTTGCTGTAAATATGTCTAAAACAGGCAAAAACAGAGAGAAAGTAGACTGGTGGTTGCCATTGTGCTAAGGAGAATGTAGAATGGAGAGTGGCTGATAATGGGTATGAGATTTATGAAATGTTACAAAATTAGATTATGGTGATAGTTGTATAACTAAATAGCCACTTTAAGTGTCTGTGTTTTAAGGTATGTGAAATCTTTCTCAATAAAAGTGTATAGGAGGCTATGTAAGTTCCAGAAACACAGAGCAAGTTTGTATGTGAAGTGGTTGAGGTTTATAAAGTAGATGACATTTGCTATACATATTAAAATGTGAAGAGTAGAGTTTCACATAAAGACAGATTAAAAGGCTTTTTGGTAATGGGAAAAAGCAAAGACTTGTGAACTGCCTGGTGCTTGGGAAAGGCATGGGCAGCTTGAGATGTAGCTGGAAGGTCTGTGGAAAGGAGACTGGAAAGCAAAATGAAGGCTTGGCAGGAAAGAGAAAAGCAATTGTAAAAGGAGTACTTGATGACAATAAAATAAAGAGGTTGTTCACAAAGTTGTAGGCCAAGTTATGGAACCCGAAGGGGATGGTGAACCAAAAGCAGGTCATTGTAGCCCATTGGTCTGATGGCCCAAAGGAAGGGAAAAACAATCAGAACTCAGTGAGCACTGTAACTGCAGGAAAGAACCAATGTGTGTGGATTTTAGGAACAAGGAACAGCATCATTGCAAAACTTTGGAGGTGAAGACCCCAGGAAAAATACATGGTGATTTCTCCATCTCCTACCAGTCTCCTTCTGTCCTACCCAGAATGCATAGAGCCTAGGACCTGCTGATATAGTTCAAGCAGGTCAGTATCTTACAGCAAAGAATAGAGAGCTAGCTGAAGCCTAAACAGTAAGTCTGGAGAGAAAGAGCTCACAGCCAGAGCATAAAAGACTTATGTGTCTTGCCAAGAAGTCTGGACTTTGTCCTGTAGACAGGAGGAAACCATAAAAGGACTTAAGCTGGGAAGTGACTGCAGTGTGATGGTTTGTGGGGAGAGATCCTAAGCCACTGACTCTCAAAGCCAGGTCCCTAGACCAGCAGTATCTGTACCATGTGGGAACTTGTCAGAAAGACAAATCCTTGGGTACCACCAAGGACCTGCTGAATTAAAAGTCATGGGGTCAGAGCCTGGCAATACGAGTTTTACCTAGATCTTTCTGGTAATTCTTGTGTACCCTGAAGTTAGAAAACATTATCCTCTGTATTACAAGATCAGAAAGATTACTGGAAGACACAAATCACATGTGATTTGATTGTGGTCCGTCCTAGAAACTGTACCAGGTGGCAGTGTGGCCACTGTTCAGAGGTTCTGATAGCTATGCTAACTGAGGACCTGGAGAACGTGGAGCGAATACTGCAGGCCCAAACTCTTTCTTTACTACTAAAAAGCACAAAGATAAGGTAATTAAGTATGTCAATATTGTTATAAATTTTTGGTCTTGGAATGAACAGACACTTGTTGAAAGAGTCTACATTCTCCTGTTGAGAAGGGACTATGTGTGAAGATTACTTTCTGTGAAAGAACCAGATACATTCTGGCAAAGGAAATCATAGTTTAAAACAATCTAAATGTTCAAAACTAAGAGATTGTCTAAATAAATGATGGTACATCTTCAAAGGTAGTATTATAGAACATTAGAATTGCCCATTCATTAGAATGCTGTCATTTAAAATGTAATGATCATAGTTATGTTCTATGTGATTTCATGTAAAAATATTACATGAGCTTTATATAGGCATAGACATACACTGGGAGATATACACTAAAGCATTAATAATTTTTCTCTCTAGTTGGTAAAATTACAAGCCTTACTTTAATCTTTTAATCTGTATTTTAACATTTTTTTCATAATGAATATGTTATTTGGGTAAAGAAATGAGTGGTATTATTTAAGCCAGACTTGCAAGGACAGGTCTGTAATTCCAGCTACTTGGAAGCTGAAACAAGTTCAAGGCCTACCTGGGCAACTTAGTGAGACCCTGTCTCAAAAGAGAAGGTAAAAACTGTCCTGGGGATACAATTCAGTGGTGCCGTGCTTGCCTAACCTGAATGATCTACTAGAGTAAATATATTAACATTTTCCATATTACATATATTATATATAATAAAATTGAGATTTATAGACTTAAAAGGGGGTAAACTGGGCAGACATTTATAAATTATATGACAGCAGGTAAATAGGTAAAAGATTATCTCAGCATATTAGAATTGCTAAGCTTGGGCCAGCAAGCTGCCTCAAAGAATAAAAGTACTTGAAGCCCAAACCTGATAACCTAAGTTTGAGACAAAGATCCTATAGTAGAAGGAGAGAATCAACTTCCAAATGTTGTCCTCTGACCTCCAACATATACTGTGGCATGTACAAGCATACCCTCACCCACATACTCACACATACACACATTAATAATAAAGGTTAAACATATTTGAGTGTTTCAAGACCTGGCTTTGGTAGGATAAGGCTGAGATCTTAGCAGACAGCCAAGGAGGGTGGATTCAGACCTCCATCTGTGTACTGTGATCTCGGCTGACCTCCAGAGAGTGCCTGTTCTGGCCTCCCTCTGGCATAGGGGCTGAGAATGAAGGGGACTGCCTGAGAGTGTCTGGATCTGCCTCCACTTGGTGGTGAGTTTCCCTGAATTGCGCCATACCCAACCCTTTAACTGGGTTTACCTCAGGCCCCTCCCAAGGCCCTGGGGCACACCAGTCTTTGGTAGGATAAGGCTGAGATCTTAGTAGACAGCCTGAGAGGGTGGGTTCTGACCCGCATCTGTCCAGCTGCTGTGATCTCAGCAGACTGCCAGAGAGTGCCTGTTCTGGCCTCCCTCTGGCATAGGGGCTGAGAACTCAGCAGACCAACTGAGAGTTCCCAGATTGCCTCCCCCTTAGCGAACTTCCCCAAATTTTGCTCTGAGTTCCCACTAGTAGGGGTCCAAATCTTAGAAGGAAGCCTGAGTGTACCTGACTTGGGGTTCTGTGGGTGCTCCTGAGTAGCTGATCTGAAGCCATCAGTTCTCTCCAAAATAAAATCTGAGATAACCTGAAACCTGGACCAACCACATTTATATAGCCAATAAGGAAAGGACCAAGGCACACCAATAATACAAACAGAAGCATATTCAACCTAATTCTTATATCAGAATCACAAACAACAAAAGAAATTCACATGCCAAAATCACAATGAAAGAATAATAAAATGGAAAGCCAAAACACTATGTCCCTACCAAATTACACCAGCCCTGTAGAAGAGTTCCACAAGGAGAACCCCCTAGAGATAACCCAGGACACTGAATTTAAAAGAACAATCATAAACATGATCGAGGAATTCAATGAATTTAAAGAACACGTGAATAAACAAATCAAAGAGCAAAAAGAAGATAGGGATAAACTTCTGAATGAATTCACAAAAGAGATAAAACATTGAAAAAACTCAGCAGAAATGAAGAAGGAAGTACAAAACTCAATAAGCCAACTTGAAACAACAGGAGAAAGTCTCACCAGACTTTCTGGAAAACAGAATATCAACACTGGAGGATAAAGTTGAAGAATTGGACCACTCAACCGAATTGGACCACTCAAGCAAAGAGTATGGTAAAATTTAAAAAACACAGGTATAGAATATGCAAGAGAAGTGGGACACCATGAAAAGACCAAATCTACGGATCATAGGCATAGAGGAAGGAGAAGAATTTCAGGTTAATGGTATTGACCAGATCTTAAACAGGATTGTAGAAGAGAATTTCCCGAAATTAAGGAAAGCCATCCCCATACAAATATAGGAAGCACATGGAACACCAAACAGACAGGATTAGAAAAGAAACTCCCCACAACATATCATAGTAAAAATACTAAATGTACAGAACAAAGAGAGAATACTGAAAGCAGCAAAAGAAAAACAAGTCGCATATAAAGGAAAGCCCATCAGAATTACAGCTGACTTATCAATGCAAACTATGAAAGCCAGAAGAGCCTGGACCAAGGTATTTCCAGTTCTGCATGACAATAGATGCCAGCCCAGAATACTTTGTCCAGCAGAAATGTCTCTTATAGTTGAGGGGGAAAGAAAAATCTTCCATGACACGAAAAGCCTGAAAGAATACATGTCCACGAAACCAGCTCTTCAAAGAATACTTGAAACAATACAAAGAGAGGAAAAAGGAACAACAATACCCCAGGGACAACAGAAGAAAATAAATAAAGGTATAATTGAGAAAACAGAAAATTAGACAAAGAACAAAAACAGCGATCAAAATGACAGCAGCCAATATACATCTTTCAATAATAACCTTAAATATCAATGGACTGAACCCCCCAGTCAAAAGATAACAGGTTAAGTGAATGGATTAAGAAACAAAATCATTCTTTTTGATGTCTGCAAGAAACTAATCTCACCTTCAAGGATAGGCACTACCTTAAGGTGAAAGGATGGAAAAGAATATTCCAAGCAAATGCCACTAAGAAACAAGCAGGGGTATCTGATCAAAGGAACAGTTAACCAAGAAGATATTACAATCCTTAACATATATGCACCAAACTCTGGTGCACCCAAATTCATGAAAACAACACTACAGGACTTTAAGACACAGATTAACCCTAACTCCGTAATAGTAGGGGACTTCAATACCCCACTGTCTCCACTAGACGGATCAACTGGACAAAGAATTAAATGGTATCTGAATTAAATGATACCATACATCAAATGGACCTAACAGACATCTTTTGATTATTCCACCCAAACACCAAAGAATACACTTTCTACACAGCACCCCATGGAACTTTTTCAAAATTGACCACATCCTGGGCCACAAAACAAACCTCAACAAATACAAAAAAAAAAAAAATTCCATGAATTCTAGCAGACCCCAATGCAATAAAGCTCAAAATCAACACTGGATACAACCCTAGTGAACTCATGGTGATTAGACAACACACTCCTAAACAATGAGTGGGTTAAAGGAGAAATTAAGAAAGAAATAAAAGAATTCCTGGAATTCAACAAAAAGGACAGTACAACACAGTACAACCTCTGGGACACTTTAAAAGCAGTCCTAAGAGGGAAGTTTGTACCTCTAAGTACCTATATTAAAAAATTAGAAAGAGCCCAAATAAATGACCTAACACTGCAACTCAAGATGCTGGAAAGGCAAGAACAAATGAAACCCAAACCCAGCAGAAGAGAAGACATAGCAAAAATCACAGCAGAAATTAATGAAATATAAACAAAGAAAACAATACAATGAGTCAATGAATCTAAGAGCTGGTGCTTTGAAAAACTAAACAAGATAGACAGACCCCCTAGCCCAGTTAACCTAAAGAAAGAGAACAAATCCAAATCAACAGAATCACAGATGAAAGAGGAAACATCACAACAGGCACCCAAAAGATCCAGACCATTACAAGGGAATATTTTTAAAACCTATGCTACTAAATTTGAAAATCTAAAAGAAATGGGTGGATATTTAAAATCACGGGAATCACCAAAGTTAAAACAAGAAGAGATCAACAGTTTAAACAGACCCATGACATATAAGGAAACAGAAACAGTAATACAAAGCCTCCCAACAAACAAACAAACAAAGAAACAAACAAACAAAACCTCAGGCCCACATGGATTTACAGCAGAATTCTACCAGACATTTAAAGAAGACCTCCAACCAATACTACTTAAATTATTCAGAAGACTGGAAACAGAGGGAGAACTCCCAAATTTCTTCTATGAAGCCAGCATCACTCTAATACCCAAACCAGGTAAATACACACCAAACAAGATAGGATAAGGAATTGAGTTCCAGCCCAGCCAGGGCTACACAGTGAGACCCTGTGTAAAAAGGATAGGATAGGATAGGATAGGATAGGATAGGATAGGATAGGATAGGAAAAGGATAGACCCATATCCTTA
The DNA here is from genome assembly GCF_000622305.1 of Nannospalax galili. Taxonomy (NCBI): domain Eukaryota; kingdom Metazoa; phylum Chordata; class Mammalia; order Rodentia; family Spalacidae; genus Nannospalax; species Nannospalax galili. The sequence continues at coordinate 2,397,278 of NW_008343385.1, read as the reverse complement.
ATGAACATAGACACAAAAATTCTCAACAAAATACTTGCAAACAACATACAGACACACACCGAAAAGATCATTCACCATGATCAAGTAAGCTTTATTCCAGAGATGCAGGGATGGTTCAACATATGCAAGTAATAAACATCATTAATCATATAAATGGACGCAAAGACAAAAACCACATCATCATCTCAATAGATGCTGAAAAGGCTTTTGACAAAATTCAGCATGCATTTATGTTCAACGCCTTAGAGGAAATTGAACTAGAGGGAACATACCTCAACATAATTAAAGCTATATACAACAAACCCACAGCCAACATCATTCTAAACAGAGAAAAACTGGAAGCATTCCCATTAAAATCAGGAACCAGACAAGGATGTCCACTATCTCCACTCCTTTTCAACATAGTGCTTGAAACTCTTGCTAGAGCAATAAGACAGGAGAAGGAAATTAAAGGAGTACTAAATTGGAAAAGAAGAGGTCAAACTATCACTTTTTGCAGATGATATGATACTATAACTAAGAGATTCCAAAAGTCCCACCAGAAAACTCCTAGAACTGATCAACACTTTTAGTATAGTGGCAGGGTATAGTGGCAACATACTCCATTCCAGAGGCCAAAAATGTTGAAAATATTTAGGAGCTTTTATCTTATCCTTTAAAGATTTTTAAGGTTACTTCTTCAGAAGGAGGAATGTTAGAGTAGCCAAAAGCCCCATAAAAAAAAATGACAGAAGAAGAAAGAGTACATGAAGGTATCAAAAAAAAGTAATGGGGAGGTATGGGAGGAGTTGGAGGGGAGGAAGTGGGCATAGATTTGATCAAATCACCTTATATGCATGTATGAAATTCTCAATAAATTATTTATTTTTTTAATAAAGAAAAAGTGTTCACTAGGCATGGTGGCTCATACCTGTACTCCCAGCATTTGGGCTGAGACAGGCAGATTGCCATAAGCTCGAGGCCAACTTGAGCTACAGTGAGATACTGTCTCAAAAACAAAAGCAACTAAACATAGCTTGAGTTACATTATTATTACTTATTTATGTGTATGCATCTGTGTATGTTTATGTATACAGGGGTACAGGCGCCCACAAAGGCCAGAAGCTGGAATTTACTGGTGGTTGTAACTACCCAATGTAGGTACTGGGATTAGAACTCTTATCCTCTACAAGAGTAGCAAGTGCTTTTAATCACTGAGCCATCTCTCCAGCCCCGTAAGTTACCTTTTGATATCCTTTAAATTTAGTTAGCTTTATAGATAAAAATAAGGGTTCAGATGAAGCCTTTAGAAAGCTTGATCCATTATACATTTTAAGCTCTACTACCCTGATCCAAAACTTCACAATTGCAGGAATCCTTCATTCACATTACTTTTAAACTCAAGGTTCTCCCTAAATACTCAAACCATATATATTATTTTCATAAATGTTCTAATAAATTTCATGTTTTTCAAAAACAAAATAAAATAAATCTACAAAAATCAGTAGCCTTTCTATATACCAATAACAAGCAATTGGAGAAAGAATGCAGGGAAATGTAACCATTCACAATTGCTGCAAAAAATAAAATATCTTGGAATAAATCTAACCAAAGACACCAAAGATCTCTAAAATAAACATTTTAAATTGTTAAAAAAAAAAAGACACCAGGAGATAGAAGGACCTCCCATGCTCATGGATTGGAAGAACTAATACTGTGAAAATGACCATCCTACCAAAAGCAATGTATAGATTCAATGCAATCCCAATCAAAATCCCCATGGCATAGTTCACAGAATTAGAAAAATCATCCTTAAATTCATATGAAAGCACAAAAGGCCCTGGATAGCCAAAACAGCCCTGAGCACAAAAAGCAGTGCTGGGGCAGGGGGGGGATTACTCTACCAAATCTCAAAGTATACTACAGAGCTATAGTCATAAAAACAGCATGGTACTGACACAAAAATAGACACATAGATCAATGGAACATCACTGAAGACCCAAACCCAAGTATAAGCAATTTCAGTCACCTGATATTTGACAAAGGTGCCAAGAACACACAATGGAGGAAGGACAACATCTTCAACAAATGGTGCTGGCAAAACCTGTAGAGGAATGAAATTAGATCCTTATCTTTCACCTTGAACAAAAGTCAACTTCAAATGGATCAAAGACCTCAATGTGAAACTGGAAACCCCGAAACTATTAGAAGAAAACACTGGCAGTAATTACAAGATATAGATGTAGGAAAGGATTTTCTGAATCGGACAGAAGTTGCTCAAAAATTAAGGTCAGCAATGAGCAAGTGGGATCTCATTAAACTAAAAAGTTTCTGTACAGCAAAAGAAACAATCAAAAAAGTAAAGAAAAAACCCACAGAATGGGAAAAAAATCTTCAAGTGACACATCTGACAGAGGTTTAATATTTAGAATATATAAAGAACGCAAAAAATAAGGAAGCAAGAAACCAAATGACCCAATTAAAAGATGAGCTTAAGATCTAAATAGAGAGTTCTCAAAGGAAGAAATAAAAATGGCTAAGAAACATCTCAAAAAGTGTTCAGCATCGTTAGTAATTAGGGAAATGCAAATTAAAACCACCCTACGGTATCACCTTACCCCAACGAGACTGGCTAAGATCAAGAGAACAAATGATATCAAATGCTGGCAAGGATGTGGAGAAAGGGGAGTGCTCATTCACTGCTGGTGGGAATTCACAACTCCTATGGAAAACAGTGTGGAAAACTCTTTAAAAACTAAAAATGAACCTACCATATGACCTGGTTATAGCTCCTTGGCATATACCCAAAGGACTCATCCTATTGTAGAGACATTTGTACAACCATGCTTGTGTCTGCTCTTTTCACAATAGCTAAGAAATGGAAGCAACCTAAGTGCCCCTCAGCTGATGAGTGGTTAACAAAAATATGGTATATTTACACAATGAAGTTCTATTCAGCAGTAAAGAAAGATGAAATAATGAAATTTGCAGGTAAATGGATGGACCTACGAACTGTTATACTAAGTGAAGTAACACAGACTCAGAAAAATAAAAGACGTATGTTCTCCCTGGTTTGTGGCTCATAGCACCAAATCCTTTTAAATTCCATGTCCTTTTAATAAGATGATGCTGTACAGCAGTCTCTTCTGCATGAAATAATTGACTTCAGAAGTGCCTGATTGCTAGACATCATTACAATTTGGCTAGTTGACAGTTGTGCTCATTCATTAAAGGAGGGGCAAGCAGGGTAACTGGACCCTCTGGAGTATCCAACCACTATTCCCAGCCAACTGTACGTAATTTGGCCCTAATCACACGTGATCTCCTGGATTTGGGGAGGGCTAAAGTACACAATCTGGGGAAGGCTAGGAAGAGAAGGCATGACCCATGCCGGGTAAAGGCTTTCCAGTGTGCATACCCTCAGGTCACTCATACGCCTCAGCAACCCCTCAGTTATCTCAGTAAGTAAGCTCAGTAAATTCATTGATTCTCCAGTAAAACTTTAATCAACGATGGCTTGACACTAGAACCTTAAAAGGGAATAAGCATTGCTTAGTATCCCCAGGAAAAGAGTTCTCACAACAGATGGAAAATTTGTTTGTTAATGTTATTATATTTCATAATTATTAAAAAAGAAAAGTCTAATAATTATTAAAAAAGAAAATGAGAATGTAAAAGATATTAAAAGGATATGGGAATGGAGATATTTTCCAAAATAGGCAGAAAAAATGAGAAAGCCTAAGCGAGGAATGAGGGTCTGTGTAGGTTTGTTATGATATAGAAAGGATGAGACAAAAATAATATACACATAATCTTAAATTTTCTAAAGCCATAGTTTAGTCAACTAGTTTAATGAACAAAATACATATCTAGTCAAGGTTTATCTGAGAACATTTGGATTTTTACCCAAGCTTTATCTACATAGCACATAGTAATTAAAAGTACCAGACTGGTGGAACTAAACTTATTGGATGTTTAACAGCCATACTTTGAGGCCTATACTAATCTGGTCAGAGGGACTTAAAGGACAGTTTTTGCCTCTTGCCCTCCAAGGTCAACTAAGTTCCAGGGGACTATGGATCATCTCTCAAAATGTCCTGCAACTGTGGTGAGACACCTGTCCTCTTGTTCAGGGAGGTCATGGAGACCTCACTAGATGGACTTACACCAGTGTCCAGTCTACAAAGAAGAGGGTTGACTCAGAGGAAACATTTCCTCCATGCTTCCAAGTGAAGCCAGACATGGTCAAGGAGGACCTTTGACTTATCTTCACATAGATGGAACTGGTAAAAGAAAGGAGCCAGGGGCTCTTCCCAAGCCCATGTGACTCCTGAGGAACAGATCTTCAAATGACCTTAAGTGTAAATATAAGTTGATTTATTTGGGCCAACTGTTTTGTCTTAAACACCCAAAAGGAAAGTATAACCAAAGAGTAAAGTCATCAGTATATTTCTTTAAGAGTTCAAGGGATTACGCGACTCAGACATTAGGCTTAAGTCCATATAAAAAGTTACTTAGACAATTATTTTTCATTGATGATTTTATTCTGAATCAGAAAGTGCTGCTCAGATGTAAGACTTCAAATCTTGGTCTGCAATACTGTAGTGCCCACCTGTAGCTAAGGGAGACAACTAGCTATTGTTCTAAAATGATGGCCAAATTTGTTTTCTCCCACTATCTAGAAGCCTTTGAGAGGGAACTGACACTGATTCTAACCACTCCAACAGCTATCAAAATGCCTAAAAGCAAATCCTGAATCAATCCCTCTCAAGTCCAGCCTTAGCAGACAAAAGAAAAATGAGGAGGAAGCCAATAGAGGGATGCTTTTGGAAGCTCTCATCAAGAAATTCCAATGGACGCGCATATGAACATTTGAAATTTACCCTGAACTGACTTTTTCCTAGTTCCATGTCTAGAACTTGTAATGCTAATTACTCTTGCCTTTACTTCTCCTTCATATCTCCTATTCATGATTCAAAGACTTTCTTTTCCCCATACAGATAAGAGTTATGCAGTTGGGAGTCTTTTAGATAGACCCACTGAAGGGGTACTTCAGTTGCCTCACCATGCGTCCCTGTTCAGCATGGAAGAAGCCAGAGTGGTCTGCATCCTGATTCCCTATGGCAATTTGGGTAACCTTCAGCAGAGGATGGTGTGATAAGAATAGGAGGTAGGAATTGGCTAGGCAGTCAGTGTAAAATGACCCCAAAGAAAAGTAGCCAGTTTCTTGGCTAAAAGTCAAAATGTCCTTGGGCCTCTTAGCAATATACTCTGGTCCAAAAGCTAAAAATGTCTAAAGTATTTAGTAGCTCTTATTTAATCCTTAAAAGATTTTAGGGTTGGGGCTGGAGAGATGGCTCAGTGGTTAAGGACACTGGTTGTTCTTGTAGAAGACCAGGGTTCATATACCAGCACCCACATGGCAGCTAACAACTTTCCATAACGCCAATCCCAGGGGATCTGACAGCCTCTTCTGACCTCCGCAGGCATTGAATGACATGGGTGCATTTACCTGCATGCAGGCAATACACACATACACATAAAAATAAAACTAATAAATAATTTTTTAAAATAAAATTAAAAAAATATTTTAGGGTTACTGCCTCAGAGGGGGGAATGTTAGAATGTTAGAGCAGCCAAAATCCCCATTAAAAAATAAGAAAGAGTACATGAAGTTATCAGAAAAAAGTGATGGGGAAATATGGGAGGAGTTGTAGGGGAGGGAGTGGGCATGGATTTGATCAAAACATCTCTTATATGCTTATATGCCTGTATAAAATTCTCAATAAATTATTTTTAATTTTTTTTTGAGTGTTTCAGGGGCTGAAGAGGTGGCACAGTGGTTAAGACCACATACTGTTCTTGCAGAGGTTCCCAGCTCCCACCTTGGGCTCCAGCTTCAAGGAATTCAACACCCTCCTCTGGTCTCCACTGGCACATGCACTCCCATGTACACATACCTCCACAGAGGCACACAGACATGCACACATACACATAATTAAAAAGAAAATCTCTTTAAAAATTTTTGCTTAAGTTGTAAACTATGATCTATAAAGGAAGTATGACTATATTTTAAATAAAGAAAAAGATTAACCTTGCCAATTATTAAGAAAACCAAATATATACTTTTCATTTCTCTGACCAGCTTTGACCTATGATTAAAATAGGTTATCAGAGCTTTGTGGTAATGTAGGAAACAGATTATTTTATCATGGTTTTGATAGGAGTAAAATAATTACACAATTTTTAAATGGAAATTTTAAACTATGTTTTGAAAGCCTTAAAATGTAGCATTCAACCACATAAGAATCATTTATAAGAATATAATCGGATAATTGTATGGAAGTGTATGTTTGGTTAATAAAAATTGAAAAACTTGCTTAACTCCATTACAAATCTGAGAATTCAAAATAATACAGTATCTTATATCTAGGAAGCCATATAATTTCATGTAAAAATATTACAGGAGCTTTATATAGACATAAGTATAGACTGGAGAGATATAACCAATAGTAATATAATTATTAACCAAAATGTTAATAATTCTAATTGATCAAATACATGAATCTTATTATTTTAGTGTATTTGTAGTCTAACATTTTTCACAATGAATATGCTTTCTGAGATAAGAAATGAATTATTATTTAAGCCAGGTTTGTAAGCACAGGCCTGTAATCCCAGCTGCTTGAAAACAGGCAAGAAGATAGTAAGTTCAAGGGCTGCCTAAGCTACAGATTTAGTTTAAGGTTAGCCTGGGCAACTTAGTGAGACCCTGTCTCAAAAGAAAGAATGAAAACAGAGCTGGGGATATAGCTCAGTGGCAGAATGCTTGTGTGACCTGCATGAGGCACTAGTTTAAATATATTAATATTTAAGTACCTAAATGAATATATATAAAACAAAATTGACAAGCAGAATTAAAAGATGGTAAAATTGGGTAGATACTTATAAATTATATGACAATAGGTAAATAAGAAAAATTATCATAACATAAAAATGACTAAAGTCGTGAATTGTAATCTATAAAGGAAGTATGATGTATTTTTAAAAAGAAAAAAATATTTGACTTTGCCAGTAATGGAGAAAAAAAATTAAAGCAATGTACACATTTCACTTCTCTGATCAACTTGTAATAATAAGATTAAAATGACTAATCAGAGCTTTGTGATAATGTGGAAAATAGATTATTTTATCATGCTTTTTAAAAGAAGTAAAAATAGTTACAATAGATTTTTAATGAAAATTTCAAAATATATTTTGGAAAGTCCTAAAATATAGCTTTTGGGCAGATAGGAATTATTTCCAAGAATATAATCAGATAGTTGTATGGAAGTATATTTTTAGTTAATAAAAATTGAAAATGCTTAATTCCATTACAAATCTGAGAATTCAAAATAATATGTTATCTTTCATCTAGAAAGCCACAATTTTGTTTTTCCAATGTCAAGCATTGGCCAGATTCTGGAAATGCAGATAATATATTTCTGACAGAAAGCTAAATACACAGTTTGGAAGATAAATATGATGCCATCTATTCAAAAAAATTTACCATGTTTAGTCCATCATTGATTAGACCTTTGGATGTTTAATCTAGAATACACACACATGCACACACACACACACACACAAGCACACACATTCACAAAGAGAAATACAGATATGCAGATTCACATTTTATACTATACAAATCTATTTGACGGGAAGGGTTGAGAAGACAGTTTAATTTTCCATAAGTAGGGAACAGATAAATAAGAAATGTAAAGTTACAAGGTATGAATTAGATTTATGGATAACTGAATGGAACTGGATCTCAAAAACATCACTGAATGGGAAAAACAAACTACAGAATGAGATGTAAAAAAGTAGAATGGGTTCCTAATATTTGAATACATATATCACACAAATAGATAAAAACAAGTTACAGTAGCTTAGTGGTAGAATATATACTTTTAACATGTACCAGGCCCTAAGTTAACTCCCTAGCACAACCAGAAAAAAATTCTTAAAAGTTTCAAAGTAGAAGTATAATTAAATAATGCCACAGGAAAATTCCTACCAAAAACAGTAGATAATGCTGGGGATATGGTTCAGCAAGGGTGGTGGTTTGAATGAGAAATGTTTCCCTTAGGCTCATGTATTTGAACACTTGGTCTCTGGGTGGTGATACTGTTTGGGGAAATTATGGAACTTTTCAGAGGTGGAGCATTGATGGAGGAAGTACATACTAGGCTTTGAGGGTGTATCACCTCATCTTGTTTCCTTCCTGTTCTCTCTCTCTCTCTTTCTCTCTCCCTCCCTCCTTTCCTTCCTCCCTCCCTCTCTCTCTGCTTCATGTGTGTGCATAAGATGTTATCAGCCAGTGACTATCCTGCTGCCATAACATGTTACTCCAACCATGATGGACTCTATCCCTCTAGAAGGATAAGCTAAAACAAACCTTTTGTCTTACATTGTTTATGGCCAGAGTGGTTTATCATAATAACAGAAAAGCAGTTAATATGAAAATTGGTAGTGGAAAAGTAGGGCTGTTGCTGTGAAGAAACTGACCATGTTGTTTTTGGAGAAATGTTGGAGTCTTTGGAACTTTGGACTAGAAAAGCAATTGAGTACTGTAAGTAGAGCTTAGTGGGCTGTTCTAGTAGGTGCCTGGAAGACTGCAGTGATGAGAGTATGGTAGTCATGGAGACATGGCCCATGAGGTTTCAGAGGAAATAGGGGTTCTATTAGCAACTGTACTAAAGACCATAAATGTGATGTTTTGGCAAAGAATCTGGCTGTATTCTCATGTCCTGAGAATTTACTTGAGGCCAAATTTAAAAGTAATGGACTAATTTCTTTGGAGGAGGAAAGCTCAAGACAGTGTGGTCGAGTCTGTGGCATGGTTAGTACTGATTATTCTTATGCAGGTCTACAGTGTAAAAGGGGGCAGAAAGAAATGCAAAAAATGTGCAGTTCAGAGAGAAAACGAGCACTAAGAACTTTAAGAGTATAGTAAAGTCATGTGCTTAATTGTTTGGGAAGGTTATGGAACATTTAGGAGGTCTCTAGGGCTTTGTTGGCAGAAGTACAACATACTGAAATACCCACTGGGGGCAGTCTTCAAGGGTATATAGCCTCATCTTGCTTCCTGTTCTCTCTCTTGATTCCTGTGTGTGGATAAAATATGCATCAGTCACCTTCCTGCTCCAACCATGCCGCACTATATCTGCCATGATAGACCCTATTCCTCTGGAAATACAAACCAATATAAATCCTTTTTGTTTTATGTTGCTTTTGATAAGAGTATTTTATCACAGCAACAGAAAAGTAACTAATACAGCAGGTAAAAAAAAACCAAAAAAACAAAACAAAAAAAAACACCACACAAACCTGCTGGTCTGAGTTCAATTCCCAGAATACACATTAAAAAGCTGGATACAGTAGCATGTATCTGTAATCCCAGGACTCCCAAGGCAATGTGAGAGGCAGAGACAGGAGAATCTCCAGGAAGCTCACAGGCCAGCTAGCCTGGTGTACATATGTACATAGCACAGTGGCAGAAACATGACAGATCCTGCCTTTACAAAGTGGAAGGTGAGAACCAACTCCCAAAAGTTGCCTCTTTTGACATTCACATGCATGTACACACACACACACACACACACACACACACACACACACACACACCAATA
>NW_008343385.1:2326870-2387541 GCF_000622305.1 Nannospalax galili | reverse complement strand
GTCTCCCTGTAACCCCAGCTGGCCTGGAACTCACTATGTAGACCAGGCTGGCCTCAAACTCACAGAGATCTGCCTGCTTCTGCCTCCCGAGTGCTGGGATTAAAGGCATGTGCCACCATGCCTGGCAAGACATTTTAAGCTTACAATAAGGTTTGAGATGAATATTCAAGTAAAAGAAAGGTGGATACAAAGAAAAGTTACGTTAGGAATCAATTTTTTTTGAAAAGTAAACATTTCTGAGGAATCAGTATATAGGTAGCTTTCTTTCTGTTTATGTTATTTTCTATCTTATCTAAAGGGAACCTTACCTATTAAACTAATGAATGAAATTAAAAATCTAGCTTGGAAAAAAAAGTCAATAGCAAAACTAGTCTCACCATACGTGACAGTGTTCTCATTTACTACCTCTCCTGTTTTTAGAAAAACTTGTCCAGAAGCCCCCTAACCCCCGCAAAAGGACACTTGAATTAACTCCATGCTCCCCAGGGAAACCTAATGGACAAAAATACCTGAACAAAAAAATGTTCAAACTAAAATGTAAGTGAGGGTGCAAAGTCACAAGCTATCAGTCTGAGAACCTAGGTTCCAGTCTCCACCACATTTCTGAATTGCAGAAAGGCAGGCCACCTGGCTCAGAATGGGCAGGGATGCTTGTTAAAAATGAAGCTCCAGGGCTGGAAAGATGGCTCAGTGGTTAAGAGCAATGACTTCTCTTACAGAGGCAGGCATTGTGCAACATGGGTGCACTTACACACATGCAGGCATAACATTCATACACATAAAATAAAAATAAATAAATAAAAATTTTTTTTAAAAAAAAGAAGCTCCAGCCAGGCATGGTGGTGCACACCTGGAATCCCAGCACTTGGGAGGCTGAGACATGAATGAGTTCAGGATGCCTGGACAGTACAGAGGGATCAAGACAGCCCTGAGCTACATAACAAAACCCCATCTCTGGGAAGAAATAAAAGAAGTAAATAACTACCTTTTGGAAAATGGAGCGCTACACCTGACCTGGGCAGGATGCCCTGGGGGCTGCAGTACTAGGCATCCTCACAGATGCCTAGTGTACATCCTCCTATGTACACCGAAACGTGAAAAAAAAAAAACCTTTGTCAGAGATTCATCATCAGGTCACTGTGATTTTTCAGATATGTGAATTCCTCATCAAAGTGCCATTCTTAGTAGGCTGCAGAGCATGGCATGTGATGGTACCCTTGACCTGGCTGTGAAAATTTCAAACATCAAAGAGAAGAAAACCATTCTTATCAATTCCATTCCCAAGGCTGAGTACTGGCCTTTTAAAGAGGATCTGGGGTGGAAGGAAATGCTTTCAGAGTGAAGTATCTTAGACCTAGATAGGAAAAATAGGACTAGGGAATGCCTCCTCTATCCAAACCACAGAAGAGACAGTGCAAAAGGCCAGACCCAGGCCTCCCAAATGGGCTATGAGCAAGTAGGAACATAAATCAAATCCCCCAGAATGCAGAGAATGCTTTGGATCCATCACAAAGAAAGTCTGCTTTTTACCCTTTTCAGTCCTGAAGCTCCTCATGTGATAGCAAACATTACCTAATTGATCCTTGGAAAACTTTTTAAAATTTAAAGAAACTATCCCATTCCTGTCTGCAACCAATTTCTGTCTATAGGAGGTGAAAATAGAACAAGGTAGTGAAATGTTTTATATTTTCAGAAAATGTGAGTTGTAGTCTACAACTTGTGGAATGTTCTAGATTAGCCCTGTTCCCTATGGTAACACTGGCCATATGCAGTTATTGATCTCTTAAAGTGAGGCTAGGCTGAACTATGATACATTGTAAGTATAAAATATGTACAAATTTTGAAGACTTTGTATGAAAAAGTGTAAATTACCTAATTGATAACTTTTAAATTTTTTTGCTAAAATATGTATTTAAATAATAAAATAATCTTATTAAAGTTGCTTTCTCCTGTTTGTACTTTAAAAATTAAATTATTCATTTACTTTATTTATATCTATTATAAAATAGAATCAGGGGACTGAAGAGATGGCTCAGTGGTTAAGAGCACTGGCTACTTTTGTAGAGGACCTAGGTTCAGTTCCTAACACCTACATGGCTAACGACCATTCATAACTCCAGTTACAGGGAAATCTGACGTCCTCTTCTGACCTCCATGGGCATTGCACAACAGGAGTGCGCTTACATGCCTGCAGGCAATACACTCATACACATAAAGTAAAATATTTTTAAAACAGAATCAGTTCAAGAATGGGGCAAATGTTAGAGATTTGCTGAGATTAAAGAAATACAAGTTCCAATCTTAGCTTTAAAAACTTTAATTTATAAAGACAAACACTGTACACATTAAGAGGATGCCACGTGATGCTCCATGTATATAGGTTATGTAATGCCTCTTCAAACATATATTATTTATTTTATTTTTAATAATTTATTTTAGTTGTTATTACATGTATGATGTGGTGGGGGTCATATTTGTGCCATAGCATGCATGTGGAGGTCAGAGGACAATTTTGTGGAGTCAGTTCTCTCCTTCCACCTTAATGTGTGTGGGTCCTGGGGATCAAATTTAGGTTATCAGACTTGCTCAGAAAGTGCTTTTACACTCTAAACCATCTCTCCAGTCCCTCTGCCAGTTCTCTATGGTGAAAATTCCTTCCTGTGGCCTTTTGAGACTCATAGCACATAATGTGACACATAGTGTCTGTCACCACTCTGCCGTGCTACACCAGAGCTCCTTGTGCCAACTTCAATCTAGCACCCATTGACTAATCATTCCCCCATCCTCCTCTTTGTACTATTTTTAATGTGGCTAATAGAAACACTTTGAGTACATGGGTGCTGGTTTATATAATATTTCTATCTGATAGCAGTGCTTTAAGAATGAAAAGTAAGCAGGTATTGCCAAACAAAAAGTAGAAGTGACAAGTGGTCACTCCATCATCTTTCAATCTAGTTTAAACAGGGCAGTTTCCATTTTGAAAAAAAAAAAAAAACAACCCTCTCTCTAACCTTCTCTGAAGTTTCTAACAGATCCCTGCTCCCTTCCCTGCTGAAGTTCTCTGGGTGTAATGAGAGATACCCTCCTATTTTTGACTTTTTAGTCTCTCAGTTTCTCAAAGTCAGAGGCTATGTTGTATTCTATGTTTTGCATGGCAACATATCCACTATGAGGCAAATATAGGTCTAGATAGCATTAGAGATGATCTACACTGTTCCCTGCAATGCCAGTTCCCTTCTGTTGTTTACAGAACAACCTGATGGTTGTTCATTAGCTTTTGTGGACTGTCATTATTGTTCATGTTTGTAGACAGACTATTATCATTAATTGATGAGTACTTTTTACCAATGAGTAAAGGCTGACCCGGGGAAGATAAAAGAGTTGTAGTTAACTCTGAGCAATAGTGCTAAGGGCAGTAAGTCTATTTCCTGGAAGAAAAAGTAGCAATGAGGCTACAATCTTAAGCAGAGTAAACATTCAATATGTATAACAGGAAGACCTTGGTCTGGAAAGAGAATAGAAAGAATTTTAGATTTGGAGATGGATTTTTCTTTTCAGATAAGGTCTTGCGTAACCCATGCTGGCCTCAAACTTGCTATTCAGCCGAGGATGACCTTAAAGTTCTTATTCTGCCTCTTCTCCCTGAGTGCTAAAATTATAGACTTCCTTCACCACACCTGGTTTATGCAGTGCTAGGGATCACCCTAAGAGAGTACTCTACCAACCGAGCTACATCCCTAGCCCTTAGATACGGGTTTTAGAACTAATAAAGCATACCCTAAAATGGACAGCGCTATAACCTGTTTTGACTCTTTGTATGATTAGTTACAAATTGAACTCCTCTTACACAATGATCAAAGGTCATTCTTGCAAATATACATCTGTAACCTACTCCAGCATACGGGTGCACACACACAGAGTTCATCCCAAACCATCCTTTATGGCTGGAAGCTTCCCAGCTCTGACAACTTTGTGGGAAATGTGGAGATTTTTAAATGTAAATCTGAAAAGTCTTACAAGATTGTAATATTTATCTTGAAATATTTACCTTTCTGGGGCTTGCTGTACCAGTGGGCAATGATCAAAATAAGGATTAACTAAAATCAAGCTTTGGTAAGTTCAGGAAAACCTGTGGATCAGAGGGAGGAGTTTGTAAAAAATCACAAACACGTTTGGAAGGATTAAACAATTCACTGAAAGTGTGCCTCTGTGGGACTTCTTTCATTTCTCCACTCCCCCAAAAACTTTGTGGACTTTATTTTTATTTCCATAATACAAAACATGATTATATTTCAATATACAACTTCTATATGATCAAAGGTAAATACCATAGTAAAATATTCAGGGAAAATCATGACACTTCATTTGTAATGCATAGCAAAATGTTTATATAGCAAAATATATACATACAGAATGATTGCATATATAATCTCAAATAAGTTCTTCGAAATCAGTAACAGGTAGATGTGTAACGGACACTTCTGGTACCCACAGCACTCAGAAAGCTGAGGTAATAGAATCTCCTCAATTCAAGGTCATCCTGTGCTACACAATGAGTTTCAGGACAGTTTGGTCTATACAGTGATTTCTAGGCCACCCTGGGCCACAGAGTGATACCCTGTTTCTTACAACAAGGCTCAGTAGATAAAGGCACTTGCCACACAAGCCCAAGTTCACTCTTCAGAACCCATGTGTAGGTGGGATGAGAGAACTAACTCTATAATGTTATGCTATTGACCACCTTGGCATGTGAACCCCACACTTACACACACACACACACACACACATGCGTGTACATGCACAACACACATACAAATATACAAATAAACAAAATCAGTAACAAAGAGTCTAACAAAACAAAGAAAGCGAGAAGAAAGGAACAGCAGAAAATGAAATAACAACAAAGGATGGCATCGGGGTGTGTGAAGGAAGCCTGCCTGCCTCATATTTGCACAAGTGTAGGAGGTTTCTTAAATCTTATCTCTTATCGTCAATTACAGATGATTTGTGCTTTCAATATTCCTAAAATGCCAAATGGTTCTAGAAAATTAAGCATTTGTATAAATGTGTTCAGTGACACGGGACATGAGTTTTTTGACAAGATGGATGGTTGAGCTGTAGTTTGAGGGATGGGGGGAGCAAGCAATTTTTAAACCTGGAGCATCTCAGGAGCATGACAGACCTGCAAAGGGCCTGTGGTAGAGAACACAGAGTGTCACAATAGCGGGTCTAATGAGTGAGCAGGTGCTGTGAGACAAAAGCACAAGTAACAAGCCATCAGTCTATTGTCTTTCAGCATAGCTGACAAACCAGCTAGTGATACTGCAAACCATAGCACAGGGGACAGAAATGATGCTGGCAGACTCCTCCTATTTCAAGTTTTCCTGGGGCACCCTCTGTTGTCTCCAGTGAGCACAAAGCTATCTAGGTCCTCAGGTGAGCCCTTGATTCTTGTAGGGTCTGCTCTGTCCCTGCCAATCAGGAAGACCCCAGGCCACTCAGATCAATGCTGGCAGTTCCATTCTGTTCTGGGATGCATTTGCTTTTTCAGTCTTATTTGGGAACCTGATCACCGTTTATAACATCAATTGTTTAAGAAAAAAAAAAAAGAATGCAAATGGGAAATGGGCACCAAATGGATTGGGGGGACAAAATAAATCAGGATAAAAAAACTAAAATGGATGATTAATAGCTAGATTAATAGACTGACCTATTAATAGATTAATGATACAGTTTTCATCCTTCTAATAGCCTCCCACTTCTAGTAAAGTTGTTTTATTACTCTAGGTAATTAACCTGCCCTATAATAAACAATAGTCCTTTATGTGAAAGCTTTTCATTTCATAAAAACTTTCTGTACTGCTTTTATCATTATTTGTATGCTTATGAAAATGCTTCTAAGCACGGCATGTGGGGTCCTTCTCTAAGCTGCTATGTGACCATGCAGCTCAAGGTAGTGCAGTTACTCTAGAATTGTCTGTGTATTCCAACTGCTACCTACACCAGCCCCTGGCTCACTTCCTTCTCCTAGTTTGAAATCACTACCCTCTGTTGACCTATCACTAAGTTCCTCTTTCTTGTTTGAGGGGAAATTTGGAACTTTTTAACTCAATGAGGAGCGGGGCTCTTCTCAGTATGAATAATGCCACCCTTACTTCGCCTACATGTGTCATGCACAGTGACACGTTTGGGATCTCCATTTCTACACATCAACAGCAAAATGAAGCCACAAGGGGAAAACACAGAACACTGCACAACAGTCAGAGGAGGCTTACTTTTTTCAATTACAAATAGGAAAGGATGGAGAGCTTGGCAAATGCTGAACACTTGGATCTGTGGGGAAAATGCTTGCTTGTTGCATTTGTGGAGTTCTGTGATGGAAACATTCCCACTGTGATAGATTCTGTACTGCTGATGTGATGTCATTGAATGTGGAGATACAAAGAGATAGACTTCAGTACATTGTGACATTGTGATAGTCTATCCTCATCATGTTTGGTTCAGAAGGATCCTCAGGAACATAGATAACAGCAAAATGCAGTAACAATGATCAAGTTTGGAGTATGTATTACGTCTATTTTCAATACATGTAGTTAGTTATTATTATTGTTACTATTATTATTGTGTGTGTACATCCATGTTCATGTGTGTGCATGTGGACATGTGTGAAGGATAGAGGACAATACCTGGTGAGGTGACATTCCTCAGGAGCTACCCATCTATTTTCCAAAACATTTTATTATTTTTATGTTATGTGTATGAGTGTTTTGCCTACATGTATGTAAGTACACCACACACATGTGACACACTTCAGAGGCCAGAAGAGGGTGTCAGATCCCCTGGAACTGGAGCTATGGATGGTTATTAGCTGCCATGTGGGTGTTGGGAATCAAACTCGGGACCTCTTGAAGAACAGTAAATGTTCTTAACTGCAGAGCCATTTCTCCAGCACTGACCCCATCTATTTTTTTTTTGAGACAGGGTCTTTCACCAGCCTAGAATTCACCAAGTAAGTGAGACTGCCTGGCCAGCAAGCCCCTGGGATCTGAGCGTCTCTACCTCCACAGAGCTGGTGTTACTAGCTGTACAGGTTTTTTTTTTTTTTTTAAAAATATGCATTCTGAGGATTGAACTCAGGTCTTTGTTCTTACAAGACAAATACTGACTGAGCTTTCTCCCCAGCAATCATCATCATCATCATCATCATCATCATCATCATCATCATCATCAAAGTACTAGGGATTTAATCCAAGGTCTAGGCAAGCACCCTATCAAAGTCTATCAAAGAGGTACCCCCCCATTCCCTAATTTTTGCTTAAGACAGGATCTCATTATTTAGCACAAGTTGGCCTCAAACTTGCAACGTTCTTACCTCTGCCTCTTGGGTGTTGGGATTACAGGCATGTGCCACCATATCTGGCTATGTGTTTTAATTTTTAATACTGATTTTGCTTAGCAACTGGTTCACATATTTCCTGAAATTTGACAACAGATCTTCATGAGCCAGTGCCACGGAAACCCTAAAGTCTATTCACAGCAATCTGCCTTGAGGAGAAGATTTTCTTACTAGCATATTAAGCAGGGATCTGTGTTGTTGTAAAAGGGTTTTGAAATGATAGCTGTAAGGTTCTGTCACTAATGAACTGAGCACATAATCAAACTTTAACTATCCGGTACTCCTCTCTGAACCATCTGGGTTTTCTTGGGAAATTCCCACCCTAGTGTTGACCTTACTCAGAGCTACCGGACTTGAAAATTCTAGTGGGCTTATAGCCAGAAGTGATATAGCTTCAAATATAGTTAACTTACATGTACAAGTCAAGAAGGAGATGACCCTGTTATTCAGAATCTCTGTTTCACATGTGTGAAAAGTAATGAGGTTATATTTTGCTTGCTTAAACCGTGTTTAGATTTAAATGAGTATAATTTTCTAAAATAATAACATAAATTCCTGAGTAGAAAACCTGTCACTTGTAGGAAGTCAGAGCCAGATAAAGCATTCCAATATCCCCTCCTTCCCCTTTAAATGGGTGGCTAGTCTGCTGATAATCCAAAATATTATTTTAGGATCTTGAGACACAGGGAGAGGGCACAGACTACCCCAGGAGAAAAGGTTACAATCACAGTTTGGTGAAGAGAAAATACTCTCGCAAAGATAATATGCCGTGACATAGTGTATTGAAGTGTGGCTTTCCATGAGAAATTCCCCATCACAAGGTTCTCATGTAATACAGGACTGAAGTCACCCCTAATCTTCAAATCCAGTACCTAAATGCTAGCCCAACCCGCTGTGAAACAAGGCTCTTATATAAATCCTACACATTGTGATACTTCTGCCACAAAGGCGAATACAGTTGCCAGGATAATTCCCAGCAAAGAGAATTACAAAACCCAAAAAGAGTAAACAGAATTCTTTCTCTCCACTGAACGCTCAGCCCATCTTTAACTTGTATACAAAGTTTTGCCTCACACAGACTGCCCATGTTAGGGTTAAAGAGCCCATGCTGCAATTAGATGCTTAAAAAGAAAAAGAAAATGAAATTTGTATGATACCCTCAGCAGGGGATGTTTTGAAACCTAACGTGGAATGGTTTGTCTAAAATGTACAGCCAGGGAATTCTTACCAATGGAAGGTCAGTTGAGTTTCATCTGAGGACTCCTGACTAGGGGTGACAGGACTGTGTACCTGGAGGGAGACCTTGGCCTTCAAACCCTCCCAGTCAATTTCCAGCTTCCACGTCACCTGGAGGCCCTCTGTGTTTTCTGTTTTTGTTATTTTTTGAGTTTTTGGTTGCTATGTTCCATGATTAGATCCTATCTTACTTCCTGATCAGAAGTTCCACTATTCTACCATCTGTGGGATTACATCATGCCAGGCACTGGGGCTGAGATCAAGAAAATTTTCCGGGATTTGGATTTATTGAGTATTATGGGGTAAATGAGACCTTATTTTGACATAATACCTTTACAAAGGTAGTCAAGTTCAAGTGTGGTCATGAAGACAGGCCCTAAACCAATACAAAAAGAGTCTTCATAAAAAGTGTGAATTTGATCGCAGAGACAGACATTCATGCAGGAAGGCAATGGGATAAGACAGAGAGTAGATGGTTACCAATACAACAAGGAGAGAGAATTTTAAAAATGGAGTCTTTCCTCATGGCCCCCAGGAAGAACCAATCTGCAGACCAGAATTGACTGGGGACCTCAAGCCTTCAGAACTGGGTGGAAAGAACACTACAACTATGTTGCTTGGTTTCAGCAGCCACAGTACACCTACAGTGGCCAAGAGGGCCAGGTAATTTTGGGTCACACAAGCAGTTCACCTTCCTTACTGTTCCCTGAGCCACTCATGAGCATTATCATTTGCCTCAGTGTAAGCTGCTTCTCAAACACAATTCAGTTCACTCAGAGAGGACATCAGACCTATGTAGGCTAATAGGACATGTCAATGATAGCATCTATAAATAATAAAGGAAGTGTCTGGGTATTTGGGCAACTGAATTTTCAATTAAAATAATTTGTTTCTACTCTGTATTTCTACTTCTAAAGACACCAGCATAGCTTGATGTGGTGGCACATGTCTATAATTCCTGCATTTGGAAGATAGAAGCAAGAGGACTGGGATCCCATTCAAGGTTGGCTTTGGATACATATTGAATTCAAGGGCAGCCTAGGTTACATGAAATCCTCCATCAACAGCAACACTAACAAAAAGATACATAATTGGCATAGAACAAACTGCCCACCTCAGTCACACCTCAGCTGATGTCAGAGCATAAGCACAGGTCACAGGGCACCATAGCTCTAGTGTTTGAAAGACTTAGGTGTAAGGATTCCATTTGTCTACTTAGCTATTCCCCTGGCCAAGGGACCATTAGGTCAATGTCACTCAGGTTCCTGAGTGGCCAAACTTTTGCAGCAAAGAGTGTGAAAGTGAGGCTCTAAAGCCTTGGGGAAGCAGTCATGTAGAGAGCAAAGCAGTAGATTCCCCGGGTCAAGCTCTCACATTGTCTGGAATTTCTGGTGTTTCTTTTGCCAAGTAACAGGACTTCCTGGGCCTTTTGGATACTGCACAGGTCTCTTATCCATAAAATAATTTCCTCCTCCTCCTTGTCCTGTTCCTCCTCTTCCTCCTCCTGGTCCTTCTCCTCCTCCTGCTCCTTCTTCTCCTCCTTTTCCTTCCAGTCCTCCTCCTGATCCTCCTCCTTCTCTTCCTCTTTCTCTTTCTCCTCCTCCTGCTCCTTCTTTTCTCCTGCTCCCCTCTTCCTCCCCCCCATTTCCTTTTTCACAGGGTCTTGCTATATAGTCTAGACAGGCTTTGAATTTAGGATTCTCCTGCTTCAGTCTCTCAAGGGCTGGGATGACAGGTATGCACCGCTATGTCTAGCTTTTCCATAAAGTGATTTCTTATGGGATCAGTCTTAAAATGATCTGGCCTAGTTTTAATTTATGTAAACATTTTATTTTCATAGAAGGTACATACATAAATGCAAACAAACCAGAAGTATACAGCATATAGGACTTTTACAAAATGTTAACACCCAGATAAAAAATGTGAACAATATCAGCACCTCAGATATCTCCCATGCTTGCCTCTCACTGTCCCCTGGTTAGTTTTGCTTCCTTCTATTGTTTTATGTAAGTTTGTCAGATTATACATGCTCCTTATTCACTGTCTTTTTAAAATATTTATTACTTTTTTATGTGTATGAGTGTATTGCCTGCATGTATGTAAGTGCACCTGTGCCATGCAGTGCCAGTGGAGATCAGAAGAGGGTGCTGGATTTCCTGGAACTGGAGTTACGAGTCTGGGTGCTAGAAATCAAACCTGGGTTCTCTGCAAGAGCAGCCAGTTCTCTTAACCAGTGAGCCATCTCTCCAGTACCTTCCTTTGTTGTCTTTTTGAGACAGGGTCTCTCTGTAGTCCCAGCTGACCTGGAACTTGCTATGTAGACCAGGCTGGCCTTGATCTCAGAGATCTACCTGCCTTTGCCTCCCAAGAGAGTGCTGAGACTAAAGGCATGTGCCACCATGCCAGGCTCTCCTTGTCTTTCTTATGAAGTTCATCCATAGTTTTCATGTGGATATGACTTGTTAATTCTCATTCTAGATAGCAAGGATTGATTACTATGTCTTGTAGGCCAGCCCACTTTTATTAATTTTTTTAATAAATGAAGCTTTACTGGAACATATCTAAGCACATTCCTTTATGGTATCAGTTTATAATACATATTCCTCTGTGATGGGTATTTAGTAACATCCAATTGGGTCTTTATACTTCCTAATGAAACTGAACATCTTTTAATATGTTTATTAGTCATTCAGATATGTGTGTGTGAATATGTGTGCGTGTGTGTGTATGTGTGTGCATGTGTTGTACAAAAAATGCTGGCCATTTTTCTTTTGAATTATGCATTTTTAATGATGGTGAGTGAGTCACAGTATGTTGTAGCTTAAAGTAGTAAACTGGATTCTTTTTTCTCTCTTTTCCTTCCTTCTCTCTCCCCACTCTCTGTTTAGAAAGATTAAGGTGGGAAAGTGGGTTTTAATATGAGTAGGATTGAAAATTCATAGGTAAAGGAATGTATAGCAATGCTGTCCATTTTACAAATGAGCCCATAACTGTGTTGTCCAGTATGGTAGCCAATGGCCCCAGAGGGCGATTTGAGCATGTGAAAATGTGGCTATTGCAGTTGAGGAACAGACTTTTAAGGTTTTGTTCAATTTGAGTTAAATTGAAGTAGCCTGGGTTAGTGGTCACACAGTTAAGCAGTGCAGGCTCACAGATGCATCAGCCAGATATCAAGCAGCTGACAAGGAGAATAATTGAGATTGTGAAAGGAGGGTATGTTTCTGAAAGCCCACAGACTGCTCCGAGATTGGTCTGGACAGTTTTGAGTGACTGACACTGTCTTGCCACTTTCCCCCTTTTACTGTGCCAGATGGTGTTAACTGTTTTTTATCTTTTTGTATGATTTCCTCTCTCTTATTCTATTCTTCAGTGTATCTGAGTTCTCAGTTAAATCCAGTGAAATGTATCTTTTTTTGGGTGCCTTTGCAGAAGCTAAATTGAATTGTTGGCTCAGAATACAACAAAGTCCTCTCCCTCAGGAGGAACCAGGTTTTACCATAAAGACCCTGACAGATTTACTAGCTTTACATACACATCACTTGAAGTCACTGCCAGGTTCACAATGTATAGTCCCCTGGGAAGGCTCCCAAATACACAGGGATAGATCCTGAGTTATCGTATCTGAGGTCCACTATCTCCATACCGTGGACGAAGTACTTGAGAACTACTCTTTCATCAGAACCAGCTAGAAGATTCATTAAAACACAGACTGTGGGTGCTGGGGGAAGGTATTCTTCTTGAGTTCTGAGGTAATGTCAATGCTGTTGTTTCAGGAAGGCGTACCTCAAGAACCATAGCTGTGGACAGAGAATTAGGGACAGCTGCCCTGAGACTGGGAAACCAGCCTTACCCAGGAATTTGACCCAGAGACCAAGGCTCCTAGAGAAGGCCTGGAAACCACTGCACAGGGACCCAGAGCTGGTCTGGCTCCTGTTCATTCAGATAAAGGCTACTACATATGTTCTTTGCATAAACTAGCCATACAAAGTTTCTGTTGTCTGTCTCTAAAGGAGCTTAAAGACATGAGAATATTAAAGTGTTTCATTAAAACTCAAAGACCATTGTAAGTATTTTAAACAGAGATAATCTAATAGAGCAAGAACTGTTCACATTGGTGACAAAAGATCTCAGTAGTCCCAAATGGACCCTAGAGATTAGCAGCAGGTGGAGGCTATGTTGGAAGGACAAAGGAAGAAGATGGTGCTAACAGAGGCAAGTGATCTAGAAGAAGCTGGAACCTTAACAGGCAAGGGAAATGTGGCTGCTACCAGCAGACACATCACCCAGTGCTTCTCTGAGGAAGGTTCTCCCCTCTCTGCTTCCATTCTCCCAGAAGGACCCTTCCATGCTGGGTAGCTGGGGAAAGTCTCCTGGTGACTGAAGACAGTTGGGCACTGTGGAAAGAGAAGTTACAGGTCTGAAAACAAGCAAGGAACAGCACTATTTAATACTGGACTTCTATTTTTTTCTTTTTAGGTTTATTTTGTCTACTGTGGACTAGAATAAGGTAATACATGCATACAACAAAATTCCTAACCATTTTTCTTCATTATATAAATTGATTTAAACACGTTTTCATTAACTTGTTCCAAAATTAGGCCTGATATTTCTGATGTAATCTTCATGGAAAAGTTGAAGACAATAATAAGGACTAGCGTTTTGGGGGCTGGACCCTGGTTCAATTCCCAACACCCACATGGCAGCTAATAAGTGTCTATAACTCCAGTTCCAGGGAATCCAATGCCTTCTTCTAGCCTCTGTGGGCATTGTACAACGCAGATGCACTTACATACATGCAGGCAAAATATCCATGCACATAAAAATAATAAATATTTAAAAAATTAAGGACTAGCATTTGTATAGTTCTTCCACTTTTAGGAAAGTTTTTGTGGTGACTGAAGCACACTTGAGTGTGTCTTACTTCTGTGACTCCTCTTTGAGAAGCCCACACCGGTGCTTTCTCCTTCTGAGAGCCTTTCTCTCAACCCTCATGCTTAAGCCTGTATTAAAACATCTTTATAAGCCAGGCGTGGTAGCGCACGCCTTTAATCCCAGCACTCGGGAGGCAGAGGCAGGTGGATCTCTGTGAGTTCAAGGCCAGCCTGCTCTACATAGTGACTTCCAGGACAGCTGGGGCTACAGGGAGATCCTGTCTCAAAAATAAAAAACAAAACAAATCTTTAAAAATCCTCAACTTTGCTTCATAAAAGTGTTTCTACATGTCTCGCCTAATACTCAAAAACATGAAGTCTTTTTGCTAATTTATAAGTAAGGAAACTGAGACTCAGAGAGAACAAACAACACATTTAAGCAAAGTTGCATTGCTGAAAATAGTAAAACAGCACAATCCCAAATTCAGGCTAAACATACAACCATAATTGTTATGAAACACCAGGACAACACATGCAAGGCTATAAACATTCATTTTCTCTATTGATGTCTCATTTCCTCCCTTAAGTAAAACCTTGTAACCAGAGTTGAGAGAGGTTGTTTAGAAATACCAGCAAAATGCTCCATGATGCCATTGTTGCCCCCCACCCCAATATGGACAGTCTATTCAATGGTCCCACAGGTTCCTAATTAATAGTCTATGATTGTTAGATGAGGCAGGGCCTTTATAAGATCATTTCAGAATAGCAGTTGTTTAAAAATAAAAGGAAACAGTAAAGAAACCCTTTTGTTTCAGAATATAAATTAAGCTAGACAGAATGGGTGTTTTTCATGCTTTCTGAAACTGAGTCACCTAGAATTAAATACAGACATATACAGTGTGTGTGTGTGTGTGTGTGTGTGTGTGTGTGTGTGTGTGATAGACATGTTTAAGCTTCTGCTGGATCCAGGTCTATAGACAGCATTTCTGATACTAAAGAGCCATCTTTGTTTCCCTTGGTTACCAATGCAACAGTGTGCAGGGATCAGTTTAAATCCATCATCATTCATGGGAAAACGTTTCCAAACACTTCTATTACGTGCATTTATAGTTACTTGATAGAACTCTCACATGTACATTCTTGTATTTCCCTGCTTGTAGTTTATTGTGCATGCTGTCCTTCATATGTGGAGATGAACTATGCCACGTGACACACCCTGTAAGGCCGTTAGAGAGAATGGATTCTTTTTCTTCAGGCAAGAGGCAATTCCTTTTCTTCACTGCCGGGAGCCGAGAACTTGCTCTAAGGTGATGGTGAGTGCTCCTGTGGAATTATCTCCTCTGAGTGTGCCTCAACAATGTGCTTTTATCTACAAAGATAAGCCTTGTCTTACAGAAGGGGTCCAAGTTCAATTTATTGACTCAGTAAATTTCAGGCTCACTGATTAGGTTTCCATCTAAAAGCTTTCCACAGTTATAAGATTGAGAGAGCTTTTAGAATCATCCCAGGTCAAGTTTCTTTCTGGATTATTATTTTTTTTTTTACAATGAACTATGCAATACATTAAGCCTACCCATTAGCCCAGAGTATCACTGCCTGCACCCTTGATCTGATGGTCAGTGGAAATTTGTATTGTCTGGGTTCCATTTAAGATAATATTTGAAATGGATAGAATAGTCCAGAAGAGCAGCAAAGTTATCCTCCTTCAGTGGAGGAAAATGGGTCAGGTCTGTAAAGAAAAGGCTTATCAAACGAAAATCAGAATTCAGCACTAAACCATCTTTTTCATCAAAACAAAGCAAAACACCACCACCACCACCACCGCCCCCCCCCACGAGATCCTCAACTAATACCAGGAATATTTTTCACTTGAACCTAAGTTAGTGTTTCAAGTGGAAAAGAGAAGATAACTGATAAGGTTTCCATCAACAATTAGGTGAAAAGTTGTTTGAAATCTTAATTGTCAATCTTCATTTCCTGAGAAGTAAAAATCTAAATTTTGCTTGTGGAAGTGGACATGTCAGCTGATCCTTACATATGACTGAAACACCGCAGCGCCATTAAAACTTGAATAAATACATCTTTCATGTAAAAAGACACCTAGAAATTTGCTCCCTATGTTAATTTTTGGTATTCGTTGAAGGGTAAGATAATGATACAGAAAATTTTTATGTATTAAAACCAAAATCTGTCAAATGGGTCAGAATTCCACTACACACCTTTTGCTTACCTTTGAGTACACATTTAGGTATATGAAGATCAAGACAGTTCTTGAAGGGCATTGTGTTTGGGTTAAGGTATTCAATTTTTTTTTTTTTGAAGGGGAAAGTGTGGAGAGTGGGGATGGAGGAGGTATTGTGGATTTTAAATTTTATGTCTACATAATTTACTAAAACTTTATTAGACTTGCATGCTATCTTGGGGGAGTTGAGAGCCATGAGAACGGGAAGTCCCTGCACTGAAGAACAAAAGCATGGCTGCAGACAGTGTTCTATCTGCAGCAGTAGCGGCTCCAGGACCGAGGGTTGCAGTGACTGTCTATTCAATTGCATTTTCATTAGTGACAGCCGCTGGTTATCCTGTCAGTTCAGCAGACTATGTTGCTTCTCGCGTTCTTCTTGGTCACTCGGTGTCCGTCAAAAAAAAAAAAAAAAAAAAAAAAGAAAAAAAAAAAAGAAACACTAAACAAAGTGGGGGACCACAGACCTCTCCTTTTCCGGCTGTCGTTTTTTGCCCCTTTTTTTTTTTTTTTTTTTTAAAAAAAAAAAAAAAAAAAAAAAAAGATGAAAGAAAAAGGATCACTGAACTAAGTGTGGTGCAACGGACATCTCCCTTTCCGGCTGGCGTTGTTTGAGCCTTGGGCACACGGGTAAATGCCAGCCGGGCATTTAACCTAGTAACCCCGGGAGTCCTAGGAACTGGTGGCTTTGAGTGGGAAAGGCAAAGAAAGGCTTTAATAAACCCTTCCCAGCTGGGGGCAGGAGAGCCCGGCTGATGATCAGAGTTGCCTGACCAGTGAGCTCGGGTCCAGGACCACTCGCGGCCCTTGCAGCCCGCAAGGGATGAAAAGAGGTCAAGTCAAAGGTCACAACCACAGGGTGCCCCTTCCTCTCACCCAGGCTGTCCGCAGTCCAGCTTCGGATCGACCACCTCTGGCTTTTGGAGGCAGGAGGGCGGAGAGGGGGCGGGTCCGGGGAGGCGGGGTTGGGGAGGAGGGGGGAGGGAATGGAGAGTCCGACGTGCACCTCTGGAAATGTAGTTCTTCAGGGCCAGGATAGCGAAACCTTTTCAGCTAGCCTACAGAATAAGAACTACAATTCCCAGAAGTCTGCGGGCGCGGCCGGGGAGTTCATGCGCAGTAAGCGCCACATTGTACCCTATCAGGAGAGGAGAGGGTGATGTCACCTGCGAGTTGGTAACCTACGAGCGGCTGTGAAGGAAACTGTTTAACCGGATCCCATTGTACCGGGAGCGCAGAACGGCCTTTCCAGCATGCAGGGGCTGCTCAGGTAAGGGGGACGGGCCGTGTCGCCCGCCGCGCTCATTCATTAGGTGGCCGCGCGCTGCGGCGCGGGGATGGGCATGCGTGTTCTGGCGGCTTGCTGGCTGCGCGACGCGCCCTCCCTCCGCTTGCCCGGAGCTCAGCGGCCAGTAGGTAAATATTAAACTCGTCCTTCAGGTTGGGTCTGGTTGGGAACGGGACCGAGACAGCTGCGGGCTGCCAAGCTGGGCTTTGGAAAATGGCTGCAAGCACGGCACTGATCGCGGCGAGCCGGGAGAAAGGCGTCGGCGCGGACGGGGTCCTCCCTCTTTCCCTCGGCTGGGAAGCCTGGGAGCCCGCCGGGTACCACTGGCCGCTCGGGGCTGGGGCTGCGGACACTGCGGCAGAGGCCCGGAGCTCGGAGTGGCGGAGGGGACACGGCGGTGGTGGGGAAGGAGGGCCCCCCGGGCCGGGTCCACGTCCCAGTAGGGCCCCCCGTCGTCCTGGCACCTCCGCGTCCAGCCCTACTGGAAACCGAGAGGGTGGCTGGAGTCCAGGCAGTGTCCGAGCTTGCTGTTTGCAGAGAGCAGAGGGGAGCCGGGAGCTGCGGAGCCCGAGAGCGGGGTCGGCGGGCAGCGGAGGGAGGCTGGCCGCGGTGGACCGGATTCCCGGCCCCACGGAGCACCGTCGCCTCGCGTCCTGTTGCTGAGGGCACGTCTCAGCCTTCGCTGTAGGGAATTGGGCTCTGCAAAAGGGCTCCTGGGGCGACCTCAGAACCCCAGGGGTAGGGGAGTGTCTGGTAATTAATGATAAGGTTTGCTGTGGCGGCAGCAAGGCCAGATAATCGGGTCTGCCCATCTAGTGCCAAAACCCTACTGTTTGTGATCGACTTGTTCTCTAATTGGAGACGTGAGCTAGGAGAGACCCTACAACTCTGGATTTTCTTCCCTCTTCTCTGTCAGCTTCATAATTCGTTCGGTTACTCATTCATCAAACCCTGCTTTCGTCTCTTTGCACGTTGTTCACTGCCTGGGTTTGATGAGTTCTGTCTCTTGTCCCCATAAAATATTTTAGTGTGTTCAGGAATAGATTCCTGTTCTCCAATCCCCTCTCCCCATTGTCAACCTGGGGCGGGGGCGGTGAATCATCAAAAGCAAATGCCACCCGGTGGTTTTGCCTCCATTGAATGAATTGGTAGTTTCTTGAGATTCGAGCAGGACCCAGTGAATTGAAGCATAGTTTGCCTGCAAGACGAATCCGGTTGCCATGGCGACTCCTGCCTTCGGAATCTTAACTGCTCGCACTGCTGTTTCAATTCATTGTGGCTCTGCGGGCAGCTGGGAGGGCGTGGCCGGTGGGTGTGGTCAAGTGTTTGCCCTGGGCCCAGCTGCTCCCTCTTCCTCATCCCTTTCTCTGTTCAAGGACTCTCCTGTTCTCTAATAGCTTGGACACGGTTTTTGGACCCCTTTCCCTCTCACGTTCCCATACATCATCTTAAAGCGAACGGTTTGAGGCTTTTTTTTTTTTTTTTCCTGAGGCAAACTGAAAGTTGTAATTTGAAAGATATCTTTCCTCTTTCTAGCAAGCTGCATCTTCCCCCTTTCCCCCAAATATGGGTGATAGTGTTGGAGGCACCTTCCTTAATAAGGGCACTCCCTAGTTCTGCAGTGGGCTCCTTCGTCGCCAACTGGCGCTGTTACCTGAAATGAAGGGGCAATTAATAATTGAAATTGAAGCTTGGAAGTCACTGGCATCGTCAATATTTTCATAAAATCTAAACTCCAACTGTGATGGTCCTTGAACGCGAGGCTTAGGAAACTGGGGTCTAGGAGCCCTGAGCCCCGCACAGGTTGCTGCCCTGGGGTTAACCCTTTGCCTCAGGGGCTCTATGTTATCTCTTTGGTGATATAAGGAGAGGAGTTTAGATATTTCCTAAAGGTGCTTCTACATGTAAAATCTGTGCCTGTAAAAATGACACCCTCCCCCAAACCCAGTCTCTGATATTGCAACAATCGGTTCTGAGAGCTGAGTCTTATGTATATTGCAAAATAGCCTGATTCTTGGGGCAGTGTTACAGAGTGGACAAGGTAGTTATAGCTATATTACTTTTTTTTTTTTTTTGGTCTTTTTGAGACAGGGTCTCCCTGTAGCTCCAGCTATCCTGGAACTCACTATGTAGAGGAGGCTGGCCTTGAACTCACAGAGATCCGCCTGCCTCTGCCTCCCGCGAATGCTGGGATTAAAGGTGCACGCCACCATGCCTGGCTGCTATATTACTTTTTAATTAATTTATTTATTTTGAGACAGAGTCTCACAGTGTAGCTCAGGCTAACCTCATGCTTGCTATGTAGACCATGTTGGCCTCAAACACACAGCAATCTACCTGTTTCTGCCTCCCAAGTGCTGTTATTAAAGGCATGTGCCACCATGCCAGGCTTATATTACTGTTTTTAAAATTTATAGTACTGTTTATACTACTACTATTCTAGTATCTGGACTTTTAATATTTAGTCAGAAATAATTGTCTAGATTCTGTGATTTGCAGATTCTTGATGAATGTAGTTATTTGTAACAATGGCACAAAAGATAATTAAATTACACTAAAATTTTTGTTTCCCGTCTGCTTGCATTTTATTCCAAGTGCATTATTTCACAGAAATGGGGGTGGTGCATATAAGAGTGTCTATGGGTGTGCATTCATGTGCAGGTAAATGCTTGGTTGTTGTGTGCCAAGTGGTTAACACTCATCATCATGTCTTCCCCATAAGGAAGCAATAACAGAAGTTAACGAACTATTTTTTCCTAAAATTTATCATCACAAGAAAATGCCCTTCATTTCTGTTTACTTGTCTCTGCTTCTCTGTGCTGAGCTACTTGTGGGCAAGCTCTTTGTCTGTCTTCACAGCATTTGGAACAAGTCTTTAATAAATATTTGTCTAATTAATATTAAGTAGCAGAATTAATTGGAAATCTAAGGTCTGTGTTCTTTCTCCTGATAGTGTTGTGTCATTCATTGTAATTCCCTCTTAATTTTCTGTCAAGCAGGTATAAAAATCAAACTCTCGTGTAGTAAAATTCCTTCCATGAGTTTGAAATATGATGTATTTTATATACCATTATTTTATAGTTATTTACTTTTGGAATACAGCCACCTACATAGGCTATTGTTTTCCTAGTTACAATTTCTTATTACCATAAAGCAGATATTGTTATTAGTTGTACTCTTCTGGGGTCAGATCATTTTCCCAGAAGGTGGATGGCAGGAAAGACAAGGCAAGGATAGCTAGAAACTTTGCTGATCTGCCAGTGACTTCCAGAAATGCTGGGAGACAGCAGTCCTCTCATCTGGGGTAGTTATTCTATATACAGGCTCTGTTGTTCTAGGCTGACCACATAAGAGAACATTTGCCCATTACTGGCAAGTCTGTTATGCAGTGGTCAGATCCTGTGCATTTTGGACGTGTGAACCATAGTGGGAAGGATGATAGAGAAGAGGTGTGGTGGGTCACGTCCTTTGGTGGAATTTGAATCCAAGCTTGCTTTCTTTAGGGGATAGTTCTGGTGTTGTGAATGTGCTTGTGGGTGGTTTTATTTGAGCTACTTTGTTTAAAAAGCTGTTTTTATTGTTAGTACTGTGGTTCCCGGGACAAATTAGGTGTATAAAAACAAAACACAGTTAAGACAGAAACGGTTTCATTTTGTAAATATTTGGAGGATTGCTTTGGCTTCAGAACCTTAGGTTCTTCTGGGCAAACACTTCAGAGTTACAGCTGTTGGATCAGAGGAAACAATTCGCCTTTCTCACAAAGCTTCGTACCCCTGAGAGCTCCAGGTGTTTGGTTCAGGAAATGGCCAACAGAACTCTGGTGTTTCCAAGTCTTAAGTCTATTCTAATAGTGCGGGGGGAGAAATACAAACAAACCCCAAACCAGAAAGAACTTTGCCAACTTAGGTCAGCAAACTTGTTTTCTCTCCAGGATCCCCTTGTCAAAATGAAAGCCATGTTTTTCTCTTGGGATGAGGACTGTGAATTACTGCCACTTGCTTTGGTGTTACAGTTTTTAAATTGGTGAAGGAGGAAATCTTCTAAGTTAATATCTCAGTTAAATAAACAGTCACAGCAAGCTTCCCTAGAAGTGCAACTGATGCATCGGTACCGTTTAATAAAATGGTCTAGATACCTGTTTTTCTTAGTGGCTTGTGAGCATATCATTGGCAGAATAGTCTAGGCAGGCTGGGCTTGGATATCTATCCTGAAGTTAGTTACCTAACAAGTATACTGTCTTAAGTAGATTGTGGCCTAGGCTGCTGGTAGAGACTGAAATTGAAGGATGGAATCTGTGGTGTCCCTCACTCCTCTTAAGTCCTCACCTCATTAGTAACCCCACTGAAAGGACAGATAAAGATGAGATGCGACTTGATGTTAATGACCTGTATTCCACCCAGCTGTACTGCAGAAAAAAAAAATGTTGCTTACCTTTTTAGTTTTGATTTCCTTTCCACTGTTCCAGGAGCAGAGAATAGAACATTTCTGAGAGAGTTTGCATTCATAGTGTCTAAGAATGGACTGAGTGTTGAATCCTCGGAGCACAGCAGCAGGTGTACCAAACCCTCCTCTCCCAATCTCCGTTAGCCTGGAGTAAGGAAAGAGGAGCTCGGTTGTTGTGAGCCTATTTTCCTCATTTACATTTAAGCCCCCTGGTTTTCACCTCTGGCTGTGACTTTCTGCTGCACTGGTTCCCCTCATCTGGAATATGTACCCCCTGACTCACCCTGCCCCACTTTTTTCGAGCCTTTTGTCTGACCACAGACACTCAAAACTCAGGTGATGCTAACAGTGCATGGAAGGTACTTATTTATTTATTTATTTATTTATTATTTATTTATTTACTTATTTATTTTATAGCAAGCCTTTTTGATATTTTATGTAGGCTATGTCATTCATCATTCAGAGAGACTTCACAAAAACTATTCAAGGCATTATTATAACCATTTTACTGATGAGGAACCTGAGGTGTGAAGTTAAGGAACTTGAGTAGCTCAAGTCAGCCTGTAAATGCCAGACTAGGTTGAGGACCCAGGCAGTCTAGTTCTGTCCTACCACATGTTACCTGGCTCTGATTTTCCAGCATGCTATCTGTTCATATCCAGCTTCTGATACAGAGCCCATCACTTTCTTTGTGTCCTATAATAGTAAGACAGGGCTATAGAAATTCTTGCTGTGCTGATTGAAAATAAAATTGGTTCTTAGAGACTGCTTTTCTGGAAGAGAAAATATGACAGATTTAAAATGTTATATTAAGACTGGAGCTGGCGAGATGACTCAGTGGTTAAGAGCACTGGCTGCTCTTGCAGAGGACCCAGGTTTGATTCCCAGCACCCACATGGCAGCTAACAGTCGTCTATAACTCCAGTTCTAGGGGCTCCAATGCCCTCTTCTGACCTCTGTAGACATTGCAACGTGGGTGCACTTGCATACACGTAAAATAAAAACAATAAATAGAATATTAAAAAATAAAATGTTATATTAAGTATATAATTTTTTTTTTCTGAGTCAGTGTCTTATGTATCTCAGGCTGGCCTCTCCATATGCAGCTAAGGATGATCTTGATTGTCCTGTCTCCATCTCCCAAGTGCTGGGGTTACATGCTTGTGCCACTATGCCTGGTTTATGCCAGGACCAAACCAAGGGCTTTATGCATGCATACCAGAAAAGCACTCTACCACCTGAGCTACATCTCCAACTCATAGTATTTGAATGATAAATCTTTTGATCTTCCTTTTTGCTATATGAAAGACAGCCACATTATTTGAAAAAGGAGATATTCTTATATTATGCATTTAAATCATTTGGGAGCTTATTCAGCCTATTTGTTAATGGAGATATTTTCATTGGGTTGAATTCTTCTTCAGGTAATAGGCTTCTCGTCCCCTAAAGGACTACAGATGTCCTCTAATAATTAAGAGTGCCTGCAGTATCTCAGTTTCCCTCCCCTTTAATGTAAATTGTGAAAATTCTTTTGGAAAGAAAATAATAAAAACTTAGGTGGTAGTTAAACACGTATATCCATAGGCATTAAAATAAATTTTTTTCTTCCCTACCTCAAAAGACTTATTTACAATATAGCAAATTTGGTTCCAAGTGAACAGTTGTAATTCTGTTAAACCATAGTTACCATTGTGAATTAAATGTGGAAAGCCAGGGAAATAAGTTCCATTTCCAGTGTAGACAGTATGATTTCCTTACAATACACCTTTTCCTTTTGGCATAGGACTGAACATTGTGCCACATTAACAATATTTGATGCAGACAATTGGACTAAAACAGAAACTGGTAGCTTAGAGAAATAATAGGAAAGTTGTACCCTAATAGCAGATTGCCAGGAAGAGAAAAATGCAAACAAAAATGTTGTTTGCTATTAGGCTCTTGAAACATAATGCTCATTTACCAGACATTGACTTGGGAAGCTTTCTTTCCCACCCTGTTCATTTTGTTAAAGTTCTTAAGTATGTTATTTACCTTTAGCAAGAACCTGAGTTTCTTCCCTTCTATAAATTGCACCAGGTTTGGAGTTGAAAGTTGCTTGCATTCCTGCCAGGCACACAATTATGGTGACCTATTAAACTGGGATTTGTCCTTTACATGTCTAAAGAAATACCTGCAGTACACCTGGCAAACACTGGCCATCCAATGGACTTTTTGATCTCAGACTTTAAAAAGTAGATAGCCCAGATACTAGCTTTGGGCATTGTTGGGGCAATAGGGATATCAGAGAGATATCCCTATTTTTAGAGATGGGCTCTTAGAGTCTAGCTGTTGGTTAGGCTTTGTTTGTTAGAGACACACAAACTAGGTCAAGAGCATAGTTAGGTTAGCTTCACCTTACTTTGGAGGCATAAACTGCACCTGTAACCCTAGTCTCTGTCTCTGTCTCTCTGTCTCTGTCTCTGTCTCTGTCTCTCTCTCTCTCTCTCACACACACACACACACACACACACACACACACACACACACACACCCACACACAATCATCTTAATACTTTGGCTGCAAAGGAGACAAAGAATAGATAGTGTATCCTGGCTATTTCAGAGCACAGGGCCATCACTATCAGGGGCAAAAGAAGGTGTCATATTATAAATGACCTGACAGGGCCCTTCATTTCTTCTTCAGACCCTGTAAGCCAGAGGCAAGGCTTTGGTAGTCGTTTGCCAAGTCATTATTGAGTTGTCTAATTGCAAAAACTGGGTCAGAACTAGAGGTAGCTTACTAAAAGTTCACCAAAGCCCCCATCTTTTCCTTTCCTGGGAGTGAGGGGTGTTATCAGTATGTTTTGGTTCTCCTTTTGGGGTTTGCCTTCCCTGCTAAAGTCTCTAGGCCTGTAGAAGTAGCCCAGCCTACACTGTTAACGCACAAAACTCTGCAGATTTTCAATAAAGGAGAACAGTGGTCAGCAGCATTTATAGGATGACCTAGATTGTTCATTTGTGCTGGTACTTAAATATTTTTCATAGCAATTTGGCAAACTAAGCAGTAAAGGTCTAGACACAAGTTAAGTTAGAACCCACAGTTCTGTATCAAGAAGCTTAGACTACAGACCCTCCTAAACTTTGAGAATTCATTACAAACTTTACTGCAAGAAAAATTTTAAAAAGATTGGACTGATGAGCTGGGCATGGTGCTTGCTTGCAAGCCTGGGCTCCGTCCATGGAACCCAGGTAGAGGTGGAAGGAGAGAACATACTCCTGAAAGTTGTTCTCTGACCTCTACACATGCCAAGGCATGCTTACCCACTATCCATCCCTGCAAGGCACTAAATAAGAAAATAAATAAAAATAGTAATAATAAAGTAAAAGAGATGGAGCATGTAAACCATTTAAAGGATTGTATTGCATCCCCTACTCTTGAAAGCAGGTGAAATTATGAATGTAAAGTGTCATAATACAGTTCTGCTCAAGGAAAACCATTTAAACTTAAAAAAGAGAGAGAGAATAGAGCTATAGTTAACCCAGTATTAGTGGCTGTTACTGGATTCAGAATGGTGGTGGCAAAAAACCCAAGGATACTTGTGTTTTGTTTGTTCACCCTGTTTATGTGTGGCAGTCTTGTTTGTCTTAGACTTCCCTCTCCATTGCTTAGCACTCAATGGTAATTTGAACTAAAAGTCAGAGAGCATGAAGAATAAATAAATGCTGGGGATTGAAGCCAGTAGCTGAGACTAGCTGCTGTGTGTTCTCAAAGGTTAAATGGACAGGCCTGCTTTTATGTTTTCCTATTTTTGAAATCAAGAATACAGACTAGATTGGGCTGGAAAAACTCTGACCCATTTAGGGCCTCAGAGTCTGTAAGTAGGAAACATTTGTAACTGTAGAAGTTCAGGTCTATGGAACTCTCTTGCCTGTGACATTTTCTGTCAAAAGGTTGGTTAAAAATTAAAACAAAGCCACATACATATTATTTTAATTTGACCCAATTTCTTCTTTGGCCATGACTGAGTTATTCTGCCTTTCCCTACTGCGTCCTCTGGGCTGTAATTTGCAAGCCCTGTTCTCAGGGCCTTCCAGTGGGGTCATGGGGCTTTTTCCACTTGGCCAGAATCAGTATCAGGGGAGCCATAGTTACTGGTCCTTTGGAGGAAGCAGTCCTCCTGAACCCTGAAGCCTCCAGCCTAGAATCGGGAGTTGAGTGGTCTCTGAGAGAGTGCTGAGATGTCTCTCCAGCCCCAGTTGTTGTTATTTTTAAATAACAACACTGTATTTCTAGCAGGCTCAGGTTGTTTTTCTGATGGAACAAGTTGAGGGAAGTAGGGGAGGGCAGGGAGTTATTGGATTTCATTTATCTTATCACTGGTTTCCCTCTGGATTGCCTTTGTTTACAGTGTCTCTTCAGGCCAGGAATTCCTCTAACAGAGAGCATGCACACACTTACACACTTGGGGGTATGCTTCCATCAGGGAGCATGCACACACTTACACACTTGGGGGTATGCTTCCATCAGGGAGCATGCACACACTGGGGGAACGGGCCTATAGGGGATTCCTTCTTCAGTTTCTATTTGGTTTTCTTCTATAACTTGATCTGAAAGGAGGAATCAAGGTACAGAACTTTCTTTAAAAATAACAACAACTGGGGCTGGAGAGATGGCTCAGTAGTTAAGAGCATTGGCTGTTCTTGCAGAGGACCCAAGTTGAATTCCCAGCACCCACATGGTGACCAACAACCATCCATAATTCCAGTTCCAGGGAATCTGACAATCTCTTCTGATCTCTGGTGTTGCATGACATGGGTGCACCTACCTACATGCAGGTAATACACGCATACACATAAAATAAAAAAGTAATTAAAAAATAACAACATAGGTACACAAACTTGACTTGACAGACCTTAACATATATGACAAATGCATGAAGTCCTGTGGGTAGGCTATGGGGAGGTGCAAATAGGGAAGGGGGGAACTAAATATGATCAACATGTATGGTATAAGATCCACAAAACTCAATAAAAATATATTTAAAAAATTTAAAAATAAAAATAAAACACCCTTTTATGTTGGAAAAGAGATTTTGTGGTGCTGGGGAATCAAACCCAGGATCTCATGAATCCTGGGCAAATGCTTTATCATTGCCCCCCTCCCCCCAAGAGATCTTCAAGCAATGAAGTGGGCCAAATGTGTTAATAATTTTTCTGCTGAAGAAAAACATAACATTATGACTTAAATTTAACATCTGTGTATGATTTATGTTTGGTTGGTCAAGAGCTCAGACATGAATGTTTGATACCTTAGATGAACGCTCTCCACCTGTTGGTTAGTGCTTTGCAGTCACACAGAGGAGAAAAAAATGCCAGTGGATGTCAGGTTCGGATTTGGTTGATCTTGGTGATTCTTTTAAACTTTCTGGGCCTCCATCTCTTCATCTGTACAAAAGTGTGTTAACAAAGAACACCCGAATGAAAATTCTGGTGTTCAAATATGCATCTTAGCAGTAATGACCTAATTTACATGGCACTGTATAATATCGGTGTAACAACATCTGTTGGGTTTTCCTGTCCAGTTTCCTACCCTGCCCCCTGCCCTGGCACATGGACTTGAGTCCTGTTCCTGGATGGGAAATTACCCTCCCCCCCCGCCCCCAATCTGATACCAAACTCTTACTTTCAGGAGCTCCTTGGGATATAAGGAATGAGACTAGACAATGTTTTTTGGTGATCACCACATTTTGCTTCAATTGGTAATCTCTTTAAGCCAGAGTACTACCAGTGGTCCACAGGCCCAGTGTCTCCAACCAGGGGGCTTTGTTTAGATAGCAGTGTTACTTTTTTTTTTCTTCTTGAGACAGTATATATACCCCGTCTCATGTATACCAGGCTGGCTTTGAATTCCTGTTTAGAGGAGTATGACCTTGAACTTCAAATCCTCCTGCCTCTGCTTCCCAAGTACTGGGATTGCTGGGATGTGCTACCACACCCAGTTTATATGGTACTGGGGACTGAACTTAAAGCTTTGTACATTCTAGGCAAACATTTTGCCAACTAAGCTACATCCATAGCCCAGAGTGCTTTAAAGCACAGAATGACTTAGGTGAGCATTTGTACTCTGATTCGTTACCCTACCTACCCCTGTGTCTCATGCACAGCTACTTAGTTTGTGTGGCATTTCTTTATTTCCTTGACCCTTGTTGGCACTAAATATGTAATTCCCTCTAAAAATGTTATTACATTTATTGTGTGTATGTGCATGCCTGCGCATGCACATTCCTGTATGCATATGACACAATGTACAAATACTTATCCATGTAGAGTTCAGAGCACAACCAGTGGGAGTCAGTTCTCTCCTTCCATCATGTGGGTTCCATCCGGGAACTGAACTCAATTTATCAGTCTTAGTGGCAGGTGTCCTTACCCTCTCACTGAGTCATCTTGCTGTCTTGAGTGTAGAATTATTATTATTTTATTTTATTTATTATTTTTATTTTATGTGTGTGAATGTATCCTTGCATGTATGTAAGTGCACCTGTGTTGTGCAATGCCCACGGAGGACAGAAGAGGCCATCGGATCCCCTGGAACTGGAGTTACGGACCGTTGTTAGCTGCCATGTGAGTACTGGGATTCAAACCTGGGTCTTCTGCAAGAACAGCCAGTGTTCTTAACCGCTGAGCCATCTCTCCAGCCCCGAGTGTAGAGTTATTTTAAACCAAATTATATTGGGATAAGAGTTTCTTCAAAGGTTTATCCAGCAGGGCACTGGTAGATCACCTATTCTTCTTCTCTGACCCCATTTCTCAACCTCAGCACTACTGAAAATTGGGCCTGGATAATGCTGCTGTGAAGGGCAGTGCTCTGAAGTTTAGGATATCAGTTCAGCAGCATCTCTGGCCTGGGTCCCCCGGATGCCTATGGCTCCCCACCACCATGGTTGCAGCCCCAAACCCAAATGTCTCCAGACACGTCCACGGGCCTCTCAAGGGGGCAAAATTGTACTCTTTAGAGCCAGTCAACAGTTTTTAGATGGCCTAAGAGCTTTAAACATTGAACCAGCCTTGCATATTTAGGGAGAAATTGGATTTCATTTGGGAAACTGAGCTGCCCTGCTGTTTCTATTTATTTGGGCAGTTGGCTAGAGCCAAGCAAAGGTCAGTGGATTAGATCCACCGAGGTCACTTCTCCATTCTTCCATGACCACAGCCTGGGAGGCCAGCCGCATTTTAAGGACATGTTCTTGGTCACAACAGGGGACTCTGTGAAATGCTGGTGGTGTGT
This sequence comes from Nannospalax galili, assembly GCF_000622305.1. NCBI lineage: Eukaryota > Metazoa > Chordata > Mammalia > Rodentia > Spalacidae > Nannospalax > Nannospalax galili. Next base: position 2,358,801 of record NW_008343385.1, on the reverse strand, counting down.
CAGGGTAAGTCCACCAGAACCAGTGAGTAAACAGCTTTGAAGCCCATGGCCTGGGTTGGTAGGTCAGTTATGTTATCTCTGGATAAGGGGGATGAGGCTTTGGGGAGAGGTGAAGTCAACTGTCATTATTGTCAAAGGCCAAAATGCTTTTTAAAGAAAGCCTTCAAAAATGACATCTCAGATCAGCAGTGTGGGAAGAGCCCTGAAAAGAATTAACAGAATGATGTTTCATTTTTTTCTCCCTCTGGACAAGAATGTCTTTTAAATTTCACTTTATAAACATGGGGCTTTGGCAGCTCCCAAACTTGCTTTTCAGGGTACAAAGTGAAAATACTGTCAGATTTTAGTTAACTGACCTAAGTTCCTTTCTTGAGCTGCTAATGCAAAGATAATGTTTGGGGAGGCAGAGTTTTAGTTCAGCAGTAAACCATGGCCTGGAGAGATAGCTCAGTGATGATGTACTTACTATGTATGAATGAGGACCTGAGTGGGATTCTGTAGCATCCACAGTGGTGTACATTGTAATCCTAGCACCAGGGAGGTGGACATAGGTGAATCCCTGGGACTCACTGGCCAGCCAGCTTCACTGAATTGGTGCAATCCAGGTTTAGTGAGAGACCCAGTCCCCCCAAGAATAAGGCGGAGAGCAATGGAGGAAGACTTCTGGAACATGACCTCTGGCCTACACACAGAAACCCATGTAAATGCACCCAAGTGCATGCATGCACATACCTACAGGGATATGTATGTGTACCACACACAAACTACAGAGACTTGTTAAAAAATAAGTGAACCACAGTTCCGTTTGAAGGAATAGGTGGGATTTTTGAGGATATGCATACCTCTTCTTGAAGTGTGCTGGTCTGTTCTTTTATTTTCTACTCTAGACAGGCATTAGGTATTTCCATGGTGGATTTGAGACTGAGATGTCTCAGGAGACTCATTTGGGACATCTAGGGCCTCAGCTCCAGGATTATCAGTTTCCCCAGGAAGAACTAACACAAAAATATAGGAAGACCAGAACCCAAACCAAGACTCTTGGGGTTGGGAAGTGTGAGTTTCCTTGCACATGTGTCCTAGGGGTGGCTGCCTGTCTGGTTAGACATCTAGCCTTAAGAGTTTCACATTCATTTTGTATGAACATTTTTAAACTTTTTATTTAAAATGTTTGCATTTGTAAGAAAGTCTTTTGCAAGTGGTATAGTTTATACTGTATAATATACCTGGCTCGTTGCTTCTCATAAGCTTGGAGCTTTACTCTATCTTGGCAGGTTTTACTGAGAAACTTGTAAGCCCATGGAAGTTATCCTTTCCCCACAATGTTGCCCTGGGAAGATTCCATATACACTTTAACCCATTGTTTATAAGAAAAGGTAACAGAAGCCACCAGGTCACAATTGCTTAACACTTCCAGCTTCCTTGAGATAGAACTGGGTGGAAGAGTAGTCCTAAGTACCCTTCCTCGCCTCTATTCTAGAAGAGGCTCAGAAGTAGTCTAGAAAGACTCTGGGTTATTTCACAGTTAACTCTGGCTCTCTGAGCTGGCTTTCTCTGGCTTCATAGAGATGGGGAGACTTGTTTGCTGCATTTCCTTCCTGAGCCAGTGCTTTATGCCAGCACCACATTCTCATAAAAGATTTTGTCTTTGGCCCAGTTATATGGACCAAAGGGGAGGGGAAGGTGTAGAATAGAATGGCTTTGTAATTTTTTAATTTATATATGTATTTATTATGTCTGTGTGCATGGGGGGGCACAGAGGGGAGACAAGCATGCACATTGGGAGGTCAGAGGACAACTTGTAGAGCTGGTTCCCTCCCCCCACCATGTGGGTCACAGGGATCAAACACACTTGTCAGGCTTGGTAGCAATGCCTTAACCCTCTGAGCCAGCTTATTGTCCTTAAAATGACTTTTTTAAAAAAAAATAGAATTTCAGTCTCAGATTTCTAGCAAGCCTAGCAGAGACAAGAAAATGATGAACTTTTAGGGGAGCATACATAATAATCCCTTGGTTCTCCCATAAGCCATGGAAGCAACACCTAAAAACACCATTTATTCATTTGCCATGTAAAAGTGTTTTTGATGTTGGTTGCGGACAAATCGGAATGCTGTGTTCTTAGGGAGACTCCCTGCACCTTTCTCTTTGGAATACAGAAGTCGTGCTCTATCTAATCAAAATTCAGATACTCTTCTGTCTTAGTGTCTAAAATAAACAGATGACCTTGGTTGATAGGGAATTTCTCTCAGAAAGGCTCTTGGCCTCCATAGTGAGTTCTCATGCTTTGCTTATTTGGAGTTTCTCCAGCTTTTTAAGTTTTTCTTTTACATTTATTACTCTGTGTGTGTGTGTGTGTGTGTGTGTGTGTGTGTGTGTGTGTGTGCATGTGTGCCAGTGTGCCATTGCACACGTGTGGAGGTGACAGGACAGCTTGGAAGAGTCTGTTCTTTCCTCTGCTGTTCGGGTCCAAGGATGGAACTTGGGCCTGGCGGCAGGTGCCCTTACCTACTGGTCCATCTGGTCTGCCCATGTCTGTGCCTTTTCAGAGGAATGTTTACAACATCAGTTATAGGAAACAATAATCCACAATCTCAAAAGAGTTTCTTCATTACTTGTTGTACCTGCAGTTAAGTTGCCACCTTCCCTGCAGTTCTAGAAGTGCTGACTTTGAGTCTTGGATGCCAAAGTTTTCTAACTAGATTTCAAGGAATTTGTTAGCATGACATGGTATTAAAGGAAAATGATGGTTAAAAAAGAATATGAGGCTTCTTTTGGAGGATGATGAAAATGTTCTGGAAGTAGTAAAAATGGTTATATAATTTATCAGTAGACTAATGCTCACTGAACTAAACGCTGCGTGGGATAGTTTATGGAATTATAAAGTGTATCTCAGTAAAGTTATCTTTAAAAGACAAAGAACCAGACTAAGAAGCTTCATAATTGATTTTCAGTTCTTACAGACAGTGCTGTTCCACTGCTACCTTTGTGCACATCTCCATCCTTCTCTACACAGATGCATGCTATGGACAAAGGATCGTTAAGAATGGTTGTGGTAGTTTCTTAATATTTATAGACCACCTGAAATATGGAAAACTGCCATACAGAAATTCCTATTGTAGTAGCATGTGGCCTATATTTTTCTCAGGTATTCTAATAATTTTGTTCTGTTTACACTGTGCAATGCTGAAGTACAGTTTGGGTGATATATTTGGTTTAGTCATGATCTACTTTAAACGTGTTCCATCTGATTGTTTTGCAGGATTTTTCTACTATAGAAATCTTTACACTATAAAAACCATTCAAGTATGAACTCTTGCCTGTAAAGCTATGTGTTGATAAGACATATCATATTTATTAGAGATCATGTAGCTCAAGGTTTCTCACACTTGGATTCATGATCCTCTGAGAAACCCTGTGTTAAAAGTTAAATGGCTGAATGTTCAGAGAGTCATTTGGTGCCAATGGAAGTAGAAACTTGTGTGCAAAGGTAGTTCTTGAGAGACTGTAGCGTTACTCAGGTAAAAGATATTATTCAGGAACATTGGTTTTACTGCTCTGTAATAACTTACCTCAAACTTAGTGGCTTAAAACAGCACCAGGCAGAAGCCTGGGTATGCCCTGGTTAGATTCTCTGAGGAGAGTCAGCAAGCTAAAATCCAGGTGTTAGCCAAGGCTGCTGTACTCATCTGGGGCTCAGGAGCTTCTTCTAAACTCACTGGTTGTTGGCAGAATGTATTGCCTTATGGTAAAGGACCAAGAACTGGTTGCTAGTTCTGGGCTGACTGTTTTATGCACCTAGGGGCCACCCACGTTCCATGGTACATGGGTCCACATTGGCAGTTCACAGGGAGGATGTTTGCTTTGTTCTATGCCAGCAGGTGCAAACTTCTCTGACTTTCTTTTGTGCAATAACCAGAGAAAAGGCTAACATGAAAAGGGCTCATGTGATCAGGTCAGGCCCACCTTGGACAACCTACGGATTTTGGAACTTGCCATTACCATGAAAGCGACAGATCATCATGGTTACCACCTTGGGATCCTACCTGAGGGACATTATGTGAGGATGAGGAGAGTGGGCTTAATTTAAGTTCTGTCAGTCAGATATTACAAGTTATAGCAGGATACTCTCGATTGTTAAAAATGAACCATAATTAAGTCTCCAGAGTACATACAGCGCAGCTGTTCTTCTAGACTCTCTGGCTTTCTCAGACTTCTCTTCCTCCATTTCCTGCTTCCCATTGCTGCTTTTCTTGTTTCAAATAGAATGAAAATGAAGATTAAAAATGCCAAAAGGTTTTTCCACATATACAAATAGAAAAACTAATAGAACTAGTCTGAGAATCTTCCATGTAGTTTAGTTATCAACTCAAGACTAATCTTTATCTCTACCCTCAGCAACTTCCCCTCAACTCTAGGCAAGTTGTGGACATCATATCACATCATCTGTGAATATTTTTTATTTTAGTTTGTTCAAGAGATCAAGACTCTGCGTGTGCGTGTGTGTGTGTATGTGTGTGTGTGCGTGTGTGTGTGTGTGTGTGTAGGTTAAAGATGTGTGACATTGGTTAAAGACCAATGTCAGGTGTCTTCCTTGGTCTCTTCACCTTATTTTTTGACACAAGGTCTCTTACTGAACCTGGAGCCCACCAATTTCGCTAGACTGGCTGACCAGTGATTTCCGGAGGTCTGTCTGTATTTACTCCCTCAGTGACAGGGTTACAGGTGTGTGTTATCACACCTGCTTTTATGTGGGTGCTGGGGATCTGAACTCAGGTCTCCGGCATACAGGACAAGCACTTTACCAACTGAGCCATCTCCATACCACATCCAAGACTCTTCAATAACACTAAAGTCTATTATCACATCTAAAGTTGTATTTAAGATAATGCATATTAATTCTTTAAAATCTCCAAATATCTAATCAGTTTAAAATTTTTCTCTTTTTGAAACATTTATTCAACTTAGGGTTCAAATAAACTTTGCACATGGTGGTCTTTTGTGTCCTTGTCTAAGTCTCATGCAGTAATTTTCCTTGCTACTTTGTTAATTGTCCTGCAGAATTTCTGAGTCTGGAACTTATGGTACAGCCTGTTTCTCTGTTACCTGTAGTTCATGTAAATGGGATAAACTGAAAATCACTGATGCCTTGTGCCATCTGTTCCCTGTATAGGTGACAGAGCTGCTTGCCAAGCATGGGGGTGTCATTCAGAGGCTCATATGTCAACAGACACATGGAGATGAACACAGAGAGGAGAAGCAAGCACACCAGGCTTTTTAGATTCATATTTCTGAGAGCAGTCAAGTGCTACATACTGATAGCATATGGATTTGTTAAGATTCTGAAGATCTATAATGTGTAGATTTGTCCAGTGATACTTGGATTTGCTTAGCTTTTTGACCTTTAAATGCTTTGTTGAATTAGACTTTAGCTTCTTGATAAGGACATATAAGCAGAAAAGTATTTCATATTTGAGTTCTGCAAAGGGACTGGATCATAAAAAAATGAGGTCATAACATTACTTTTTTTTTACAGTGTGGCATTGCTAGTTATTTTGTATCTGTAACTGCCAACACACATGCTTTGTTCAAAGGACACGCCCAGTATTTGAAATCCATGTGTTTTATTTTATTTTATTTTTGTATGTGTGTTTTATTTTTTTAGATGCAGCATTTATGTTAAGGGAGTCATTTCACATTGTCCCCGAAAGATGAGGCCATCTAATTTAAATTTCATTTTGAAAGAAAAGATAGTCTTGAGCTGAGCTAAGTGAGGGAGTAATGACTTAGAACAGAGGACCGCAAACGTTCTGCAAAAGGACCACTAGTGAATACTTTAGCCCTCATAACCCATGCTGTCCATGGCAGCCGGTAGTGCAAAAGTGCCGTAGACAGTAGGTAAACAAATAGATCTGACAGTGTGCAAGCAACGGCTGGATTGGGCTGGCAGAAGGTAGTTTGCAGAATGCTGCCTTAGAACACTTTGGTCTCATTTTGGGAAAGTTACATTCATTGCTCTGTGACTAACTGAAATTATACCTCATATATAAGCAATGTTTCATGTATAATTAGGAACATTTAAAAATAAGGTCTTAATGAAAACATTATAAACTGTAGAAAATGTTTATCACCACATAAAAATGCAGTCAATAATCCAAAAGCAAAACACTTTTAGAATAATCTGATTTGGTAGCATCTCAGTTTGGAGAACACTCCCAAGAGTGTGTACTTCTATGTGATTGGGGGTGGGAGAGATGGACTGGGGCGACTGTGGGGGCGGAGAGAATGAGAGAATTTTATAAAATGAGATACTGACACTTGTTCCACTCTTAGTCCTCAAAATACTGAGCTGGGTATATATCTCAGTGGGTAGAGTGCTTCCTTAACAATATACACTCTTAAATAAATAGGAGAAAAGATTTGAGCTGGTAATATACAAGATTCTAACTGCAGAAATTTCTTCAAATCAAACTGCCTTGAGGATGAGACTGGTAAGAAATTTGGACCATCCCAATTTAGTGACTATCTGACCTACAGGTTTTTGACTTTGTGATGATGCAAAAGCAGTACACATTCAGTAGAAACTGTACTTTGAATTTTGAATGTTGATCTTTTCCCAGGCTAGTGATAATGTGGTATGACATTCTCTTGCAGTGCTAGGTAATAGCAGTGAACCACAGTTCCTAGTCACCCACATAGGATGAAACAGTCTACATTCTACATTGCACTGTGATATTTCAGGTAGATTAGGCATATGAAGTCATTTCAATTTATAATAGTCCCAATTTAGGGAGAGTTTATCAGGGCATACCTTCCCCATTAGTCAGGGAGTATCACTGTTGGAAATCAAGTCTCAGATCCTAAACTTTTGATAATTCAGTTTGTATTATTTTCATCTATATTTAGAACAAATCAGTAGACTTAGGAGTGAGAGTAGCATCTTGACTACTATTCTGTTGAATTAGTGTAACAGTACCATAGCTTATTCTTTTTTAAAAAACATAATTTGATTAATTATTTAATTAGTTCCTCTCCTTAACTTTTATTAGTATTATGGCTTCTTTGCTGAATCAGATCTCTTGTAGTTAGCTGGTGCTAAAGAATAATTTCCAAAGAGAAAAAATATTAGATACACAAAATTAGACACAGGCCAATGAGGCAACCAATAAGCTGTCAGGACCAGTTCACAGAGCATTGGAAAAACAGATGTGTCTGCCTTTCTGTCTGTCCTGTTATGTGTCCATTTAGAAATGCTGAAATAAATTTGCTAGTATATACAAAACTGGTTAATATCCTAAAGGGACATAAAATGCTATGTGATATATGTGTCAGGCATGTAAAGCCATTGGATGACTCCCAGGTGAAGTTTGCTTTACAATGGAAAGGAGCCATTATGTTACTGTGTTTTGCAAGTTAATTCCTAGCCCCCTAGAGCTGTGAGATAATCTGGTCCAGCAGGTTAAAATTTTCAGTTTTAAGAGTCTTTGACCCCATTAAAAATTGAAGACATCGAAGAGATTTGTTTGTGTAATACATTTATCATGCTAGAAATTGAATTGACTGACTTTAAAACTATGCACTTATTCACTTAAAAATACCAAAAATGAAACTCATTTCATGATCTCATTGGAGTGATGACTTCATCATGAGTACTGAAAGTTCTGGACAATTCTACCATGTATTTGTTGAGAGAATGAAAGTGAAATTACAAATAGCATCTTTATGTTATGGTATTAATTTTGAACTCATAAACACATTGACAAGATTTGACTCTGAGAACACTTTGAGACCAGTGCCCTAATTAAAAACAGAACCATCAGAGATAATCTGGGATGATCAGACCTCAGCTCCATCTCCCTGTGAGAATACCCAATAGCTCCTTGCTACTTGTAAATCTTGGGGTTTTGTTGTTTGTTTTCTGACAACAATTCTTTCTTTGATAAATGTTGGCCACCTCACCATGGGGAATTTTCAAAGCAGTTTTGAAACTAAGTCAGAAACCTATTTTTTTTTTATTTTGGTTATAAAGTTAATGTAAGGTTCACTGTGAGAAAAAAGTAAAACAAAAACAAAGGCAGGTGTGCTTGCATTCACTGTAGTCACAGCACTTAGGAGGCCAAGGCAGGAGGATCAGGAATTCATAAAATCATCCTTGGCTACAGGGTAAGTTTGAGGCCAACCTTTGCCTACATGAAACCCTGTCACAATGAAATAAAACAAAAAAGCGAAAAGCAAATGAAAGTATATAAACTCAGAAAATCTTACCAAGTTTTACAAATGGTTTTATTATAGTCTTCACTCCTTAGTTCCTTTTCCACAAATAAATGTTGCTATAAACTTGTTTCATGTGTTTAAAGCTTTTAATAAACTTCTTAGATGACTATATTTCCTTTTAATGTATGGTGCAGGGCAGTTGATTATTTTGCTCTTTTGAGACAGGGTCTCACTATGTAGCTGTCCTAGTTTGTTCTTTATTGCTGTGACAAAATACTCTGACCACTACCAACTTGGGGAGGAAAGGGTTTATTTATCTTACATCTCCCGGGTCACAGTTCATTAGGGAGCCCAAGGTAGGAACTCAGGGCAGGAACCTGGAGGCAGGAGCTAGAGCACAGGCCATGGAGGAACACTGCTTACTGGCTTGCTCTTTTATCCAACACAGGCCCACCTGCCCGGGTGGCACTATCCACAGTGGGCTGGGCCCTCCCACATCACTCAACAATCAAGAAAATGCCCCACAGACATGGCCACAGGCCAGTCCAATGGAGGCAATTCCCCAAATGAGGCTCGCTCAACCCAGGTGTGTCAAGTTGACACTAAAGCTATCCAGCATAGTAGCCATGGCCAGCCTTGAACACACAGAGATGCACCTGCCTCTGCCTCCTAAATGCTGGGATTAAAGGCAAGTACCACCACTCTTGGCTTCATTTTGGGTTTTTTGGTTGGTTGGTTTTGATTTTTTTGAGACACAAGGTCTCCCTATGAAGCTCTGCTGGCCTTCAACTCAAGGCAATCCTCCTGCCTTTGCCTCCTCAGTGCTGGGATTACAAATGTTTGTCACAACCCCAGGTTTCATGGAACAATTATTTTTGTGTTGTTTCTCCATTACAGTATTTTTTCCAAGTTTTAGTTCATTTTTCCCAGAATAAATTCTTAGAAATGAAGTAAAAGTTTCAAAGATCTGTAATTTTGAAAAAAAAATTAACTCCCGCTAAATCACTTTTCAGAAAGATTTTGCTGGTTACTGCTGTGGATAACAGCAGGATGTGAAGGTGTCACCAGTGCCTACATTATCTTACAGCTGTCTGCAGTAAACAACTGGCAAATGCTACTAGAGTGCAGCTTAATTTGCATTTAAAAATTCTGTTAGAACTTTCTTTCCTATGCTATTTATAGTTTTCCTTTTTTCAAATTTACCATTTACCTATTTACCCGTTTAAGTATTCAATTAAAAAATTTTAAGTATTTTTTTGGCGTTGGGAATCGAATCCAGAGCCTTTTGCATGTTAAGTAGGTATGCTATTACTGAGGTAGGTCTCCAACTCTTTTTGTATTTTTGATTTTGAGACAGTCTAGCTAAGTTGCCCAGGCTGGCCTTGTCCTTGCTTTATAACCCAAGCATATCTTAAACTTGTGATCCTCTTACCTCAGCCTTTTGGGGAAACTGGGAGTATGGGCCTGTGCAGTAGGTCCAGCAAATCTCCAAGTTTTAAAACTGACCATAGAAGAGATTAATTATTAACTTTTCATAATTACAACAAGCAATCATGAAGCCCATCGGAAGGAAACTTCTGAGATCCTGGGGAACATATAAAATGACCTAAAAATATTTCCTGATAATTAAGGGTCTCTTGGTAGCAGTTTTACACATTAATTATCCTAGCACACTCGTTCCTCATTATCTAGAGGGGCTACCGGGGCAGCCCCTTACATTCTAGCACCAATTTGCATTTCCTGGAGGTTGCCTTCATTTCTTGTCCATAATGGTGTTCTGTTGACGGCAGGACTGCCAGAGAGAAGGCTTTCCGAGGGCTTAGCGAACAGGGAGATGATACGTAGTTTTTCCATTGGACTAAACTTGTTTGGGAGACTAAGGAGGCAGAACAATGAAATCATCCAAATATTATGAGGAGAGAGGGAGTAGTTTATATTACAATGGTTTATGTGATAAAAGAAATGTTATCCCTGGTACACTTTGTTTAGAAATGGTGTAAAACAGACACTCACATGCCTCGCTAAAATATCTGCCACATTGCTTGCAGATATCCTACTTGTGTAGCCTCAAATGTCACAAGTGCTGCAGCCATCACAGTCTGATGGCCTTTTTGTCAATACATCAGAAGTCATGGTGGAAAAAATGGCTTTCCTCTTACCTTAAGGGCTTCAGGTTTGTTTTAGCTCAACAGAGAAACAAATCCTCTTCCAAGCTCCAGGAAACTGATTTTCTTTCAATATTATGGCTCTGTTCAGATTTTATTTTGGAGAGACCTTATTGTGAAGTTCTTCCCATTCTTTGTGTTCAAAAAGAAATCTACACACACACAGATATACAGACACAGACACATACACACTCATATAGACACACAGATGCACACAGACACTTACACATACACAGACACACAAAGACACGTACCCAGAGGCACACAGACTTACAAGCACAGACTCATAGACATACACAGATAAACACACACAGACACAGACTCAGACATACACAGACACACACAGACACGCACATGCACACACACGCACACACACACACATATACACACACACCATGGCACTCTGGGAAGCACGTGTTGGCAGGTAGGCCTCTGTGCCTTCCTGTGAGAGATGTGGACTGCCTCAGGGACTCAGTGGTGGTTTCAGGAGGACTCTCAGAGGTAAGGACTCTATGCCTACGAACAGGTCATGCCTGCAGGCTCCTCCTAAAACAATAGTTCTTTCTAACCCAGGGAAATAGCAGTTTTTCCCTAGCTCATTTGTTTGTTCTAGGCACAATTCACATCCCAGGTGAGCAGGCTTTATAAAGTTGACCGCAGGGCAGAATTTCCAAGATTGTCAGATGCCTTTCTGAATACAAAATCAGGCAATTCCCTCACACCCTGATGACATCACTGCCAATTCAAGTGGGCTGTGAGACATTTAACCTTCATTTTCCATGTTCTCTTCTGACCTATAGAGTCTTGTGACTGTCTGGAATGTGCAATGGAATAATGATTATGCCTTTTTTCTATAGATGATAAAATTCTAGGCTAAAACATATTTTTTCTTGTTAATGGTAAGTATAGAAATAGCTTGCTTTCTTTCATACTTTTTCTTGGTGGGAATGAGATGGGGCTGAGGATTGAACCGAGGGTCTTGCACTTGTGTATGCTAGGCAAGCACACTGTTGAGCTAAATCTCCAATCCTTGTTTGGAAGAATAAGGAGGTAGACAATGAAATCATTCAGATAGATATTATGAGGGGAGCGGGAGACCTTTATATTCCAATGGGAATATGAGCTTACTATTTTATGAAATTATCATTTAAGAAATATAAAACACCCCTATGCCAATTTTGAATTCAAATTATTTCCTGTTAATTCTTATAAAAGTTTAGGTAGAATGTATGACTGTATTCACATTTTCTGACTTTTTGTAGGCTTAGGCTTTAATTTTTAAAAGGTCTGTCTTAATTAAATCAAGCTTGACACACAGTACTAAGCTATAACATCATACATTTTTAAGGAGATGGATAGTTATTATTTGTGTTTACTGAGGGTTTCAAATGTACGACTTGCTTTGTTCAATTGAAGAAACATTTTAAATACCCAGCATTAAAAATAGCAGTTGATAAAGCATATGACGGTGTAGTGAAACCTTAACTCATTTGTTGCACTCAGATGGTTGGAAGGCATAAATGCTTTAAAAAGAGAGACTTAAAAAGGGCAATGATGTATGCATTTTTTTATTTGAAGTAGTTTATTTGTGTACTGTTTCTCTAAACAATATTTCTTACACCAAAACGACAGAATTATGTTCGGTGCTATGTATTTGGTGTATGGTTAAAAAAAAATTGATGAGAAAAAATTCATCAGAAAACCCTTATAAATTGTCACAAGGAAAGTTGAAGGTTCAAGTCGCGTGTTACAAACCCTATGCTGTTGGAGACCCTCCAGTGTTGTAGTGCAGGGGTACAGTGAGAGTTAGAGCTTCTGTCTGCACTCAGTTTCCAGTCTCAGATGGTTGTCAGACACAGCCTGGCATGAGGAGAGACACAGGTCCCCTCCCCCACTTCCTATTCCCTGTACAGCCATTGTAGCCCATGCTTATCAATTGTGACATTCTTCCTTCCCAGCCTGGCTGCGGCCTCAGAGTCCTCCAGCTCATTCTGAGCCACAGCCAGTAGTAGTCCAATGATCTCTGTGGTTTGGCATTAGAGGTGGTAGACTCTAAAATTTAAAAAAAGGCTATCATTAGTATCTAAGAGATCCACTTACACTGTTTAATTCAAGTAGACTATTGTTTCATTTTATCAGTGGGTCTCAGTCTTTTAGAGTGGGGTCCTTCCCTTTTAATTAAAAAAATTCTGGTTTCCACATGATCATGAAGTAAAGTTTAAATTCATTGTTAGTTTACCAGTGAGAGCACAGAAATTTATCTGGAAAAACAAGCATTCATATGTATGTGAGATGTTTAAATACTTATGAATGAAGAACCCCTTCTGTATTTCTGGCCCCCTCTTCATCCCTAGGACTGGGATTAGAAACTTACTCTCTACCATTTGGTCTTTTTCCTTGGTTTAAGTCACAGTTTTAAAATGTGTTTTACTAAAAGTAACTAGGTTTTGATTTCAGGGAATAGGTCAGTGTCTTCATGCCACATGCTATGGGCTCTCAAGATTTCACCAGGAGCTGTTTAAGGAAGACCTTTCCTTCCCCCAGTGTCCAGCATTAAGAAGCTTGTTGACTTCAAATTCATCCATATTGGGATTACCATGAAATTTCATGTGTGTAAAGGGTTTTGCAGCAAGAAGGGAGAGAGAGAAAAGAGAGACCCAACAGTGACAAAAACTACTGATAGTCCCCCCTTGATTAAATGCCTACCTGCAGTGTTTTAGGGGTGCCCTATCAGTGAAGCCAAGATTACCTGTAGTGTTTTAGAGGTATCCTATCAGTGAAGCCAGGATTGCCTGCAGTGTTTTAGGGGTACCCTATCAGTGAAGCCAGGATTGCCTGCAGTGTTTTAGGGGTACCCTATCAGTGAAGCCAGGATTGCCTGCAGTGTTTTAGGGGTACCCTATCAGTGAAGCCAGGATTGCCTGCAGTGTTTTAGGGGTACCCTATCAGTGAAGCCAAGATTGCCTGCAGTGTTTTAGGGGTGCCCTGTCAGTTAAGCCAGGATTGTCTGAGGTGTATCCACTGTTTGTTCTTCCACTTGCTCCTCATAAAATCACAAGGAGGATACAAACGGCCTCCACCTGCAGCTGTGAGTGCTGAGGTACTTATATTGAAGAGAAAATTGTTTATGCTGTAATGACAGGGCACTCAGATTTCTGTACTAGAATCAAGGCTGTCGGGTGCATGCATTATACTTGCAAACACTTGTCTTATTTGGGCATGGTCTTTCCCTGCTTAGGACAGGTGGAGGGATGGTAAAGCTTATTATTCTCTTTGTTTTTCATTTTATTTTCTTTAAAAATAGTGAAGAGCTGGTACACATACATGGTCAGAAGGCAGTTCCCTCTTTTTTTCTCTCTCTCAGTGTGACACGCCTTCTCATTGTGTTTGTGATATACTTTGTCTTGCTTTCAAGCACAGAGGCGCTCTCTTTCCTGGATCATGCCATTTATCAAAGGACAACTTCACAGCTCAGCAGGAGTGCCCTATAGCTGTCACTAAGTCATCTTGCTGTCAAGATATTAGCATACTTAATGTACTCTGTACTGCCTTTTCTGCCTGGCGTGTTAGCACAAACCCAAATGTGGCTGTGAGGTTCACTCTGATTCCTAGGGTTGTTTGCCTTGATTTGCCTGGAGGATTGGGGCTGTAAACCATCAAGGATAACACTCAGATGTCTGGTAAGTCTGCAGGAATACTGTGTTAGGCGGCTGCTCTTTACCTGTGGGGGAAGACTCCTCCTGCCTCCTGTGGCAGTTGGTTGGTTTGCATCCATTTGCAGCAGTGTGGGATGATGCTTAATGTTTCCCGTTTAGATTCTTTCAAGTTGGTAAAGCTGGGCATGCCTTGCTGCAGTTGCAGTCTCTTAAAACCTTACCACTCAATGTAGTCATCTCACTTAGAGATGTTTTTCTCTTAACTGTGGCTAAGCAGGATCTTACCTTAGGTGATACTTCCAACCCCATTTCTTGCCATCTTGTTTAACAGCTCTGCTCCCACCCCATACCAGGCAACCACTAACCTGCTTTCTGTCTGGATGGATTGGCCAGTTCCAAACACTTTTAATAAATGGCGTTATTTATAATTTTTTATGGCCAGTCTTTTCATTTTATTGTTTTTGAAGGTTCATCTGTGCTGTGGCATGGATCAGTACATCATTCTTTTTATTGCACAGTTATATTCCATTTTATGGACATACCACACAGTGTTTATTCATGGACATTTGGATTGTTTCTATTCTTTGGCTCTTATGAATAATGCTGTTATCAGCATTTGTTTAAGTTTTTCTCTGAACATATGTTTTCATTTCTTTTGGGTTAAGAAACTACACATGGAAGGGTGGGATCATTATGCAGTCTATGTTTAGCATTTTGGGAAACTGCCAAACTGTCCTAAAGTTTGCTGCACCATTTTATATTCCCACCAGTAATGAATGAAGATTCTTTACTTCTCAGATGTTTCCCAAATATTGTATTTTTGTTGTGCTTATGGAATATTTCCTCTTGTTTAATGAGTAAGGGAGCACAGTGCTGAATGATAATTTTGGAGGAAATGAAACAGATGAAAATCAAATAAATTCTTTTTTGATTAGCTTCATTGTGACTCTGGAAACCTTTCAGCCCTGAGCCTATGAACCTTCCTGTTTGACTGGATATGACATTACCAGGAATTTTTCTTTCCTGCCTTTTTCCCCTCAGAGGAAAAAAAAGAAAGAAATATGTCTTTTCCAAAGCTAGACACAGAGGATTCAAACACACATAAAGGATCCCTAAGTTATTACCAACTCCACGGAACATGGCTTGGTTTATGCCCGGAATCCTCCTCTAAAATCACTCTCCTGGTGTTCCCCCTCACTGTTTTCCACCAGAGCGTAACCTAAGAGCTGAATCAAGGTCTGTTCACTGGGTGTCTGGAAAAGAAACGATGGCTGGATGCTGGTCAGCTGGCTCGGGCTGTTGGCAGGCCAGCTGCAGAGCATGTTTCTCTACAGGCAGCAGCCTCTATAAGCTGGTAGAAGGCCTAAAGCAGGTTGAAGGGTTTTCATGTTTGAGCTCAGGATAACAAGTTCTCTCGGAGTCCACCGTGGTGGTAAACAGACAAGTCCAGGGGTGTTGGAAATGCTCAGAGCCCTGTGGAGCAGGCTTGGAGGATAGGCCAGGGTCAGGGCTGAGCAAGGCCAGGAGGGGAACACCAAGAAATATTTCTGATGCACAGATGTGATAGCTCCTACAGTCTTCTGGCCAAAGTAGATTAATCTGGACACATATTGGCAAGAAGCCATTAGGTTATCTTGCCTGCTGAAATGACAGTGTGACTGAGAAGGACAGCCTGGGATTTCTTGCATCCCCCATCTTTATTCTGAATGACGATTTGTTCACCAGGGCAGAATCCCTCCAGATTGCTAAGCCTGCACTCTCACACACCTGGTTTGAGCTGGTCACTCTTCTGTGGGTGAGATTTGCAAATATAAGGAAGGCCTAGAAAGTAGATAATGTCCCCAACCTCCTAACTCTATGTTGGCTGCCTCCTTCTTGAGCACTGTTCTGTCCTGGCTCCACTGACTCCCCAGGGTAGCTCCCCTAAATGTCTATTTAGAGCAAGAGAGGACCCCATGTTCCTGTCTCTGTTGCTTTAACAGCTGTCTGTCTTAGCACATTCTTTCAGCATTCTCTGTTATGCTCAGATCAATATTTTGCTTCCATTGTAATGATAGTTCAGGACAGCTGCCTATTAATTAAGTCCATGCAGATTGCCCCTTTCATTATGTCTATCTGCTTGTAGAATCAGCAGAAAACTCTTAATACATCAGTTTCAAATCACTATGAAGTATTGAAATATTAGACTAATGGTTGATGTGTTTTCTGTTTTCTGATATGATTTCTGCAGTAATTGATGCTTTTGGCCTACTGACTTCAATTGAAACTATAAGTAATTGAATTATGAATATACACCACACACACACACACACACACACACGCACACACTTTTTGACTTGAGGCCTAGCTCTTCGTGAACCTTATTGAAAGTTGCTAATACCTTCCTAAACTCCTCTAAGTAGAAGGTAGTAGCAGCTTTCAATTTTTTTGAACAGATACTCAAAATGTAATTCTTTATTTTCCATTGTATTTGACTTGATTGTGGGAGAAAAATCTGTCTGAAGAGGACTGGTTCTTGTGGGGGTAAGGCAAGCTGGGCAAACAGGCTCTCCCTAAGAGCATCTGGGCCTTGCCATAGTAGGCTCAGAGAGGCAGCTCTGTCCTGCCATATCACAGGTCCAGCTCCTGAGGAACAGTGACTGATTTCCAATGGTGGAGGCATTTAGATTTGCCAGTCACTATAGCTCTGCATACATCCACCTTCAGCTTGAGTCCTGTGAGTGGATCATCTGCCTTACAGTTCCACCACAGAAAATTGTCCTGTTATGACTTCTTGACAGTCTTACCCTTGATGGGCTTTTGATGATATCAACATGGTTTATAGCAGGGGGTTAGATGTCTGCGATTTGATGTTTTAAAATAAAACATGTTCATGTTGCCCACATGCAAGCCACTAGCCACACTGGCAATTTAAGTTATAACTAATAGTTCAGCCTCTCAGGCTTGCCAGCCACCTTTCAGATGTTCATTAGCCACATGTGGCCTAGTAGCTGCTTGCTGTTTTGGATGGTGTAGGGAGAAAACATTTCCCTAACTACAGAAAGTTCTGTTGGGCAGTGCTGACTGTACACTCGTTTCTGATGCAGAAGATGGATTTGCTGTTTCTCTCTGTGCTGGAACAAAGTCCCTGAGAGGAGCCACTTAAAGGAAGCATTGCCGAGGGTGGTGGCAGTGCACACCTGTGATCCAGCACTTGGGAGATGGCAGCAGGAGGATCAGGAGCTAAAGATCATCCTCAACTGCATAGAGAGTTCAAGGCCAGCCTGGGTGACATGAGATCCTGTCTCAAAAGAGTCAGAAAAAAGGGGAGAGGGGAAGAAGGATGTGTTTTGGCTCATGGCATCATAGCAGGGAAGGTCATACTGTAGAGGCTGAGCAGGTAGCAGAGAATAGGACTAAAAGGAGAGCTAGGCTACCACCCCCAAACAACCCAATCTGATGACCCACTTTCCCCAGCTAGGGCCTCCATCCCAGAGGACTACGACCACCCCAAACAGTGCCACCAGCTGGGGAACAGGTATCTGAACACATGAGAGGGGCATTTCACATTTAAATGGTAACAGAACATATATGCAAGGCATTAATCACAGGAATCCAAAAGTTTGCTTATGTGACGTCAGGTACTAGAAGGCTGCTGGTGCCTGTTCCTAGCCTACAGTGAGGACAAGCAGTGGGTGTGCTGCTTGGCTCATTCTCCTTTTATTTATAAAATTGTGTGTGTGTGTGTGTGTGTGTGTGAGAGAGAGAGAGAGAGAGAGAGACAGAGAGACAGAGAGACAGAGACAGAGAGAGACAGAGAGACAGAGAGATGTTACAAGTGCCTCTACTCACTGAGCCACTTTGCTTCCTCTCCCAATTTTGCCCATTTTCATAAGGCAACGTTTCCATGTTTCCCTGCAGTAGTTTTTTTTTTCATCTTCTGTGACCATGTACTAGAGACTTGCTCATATATTCAAATGCAAGATGCGTATTCTGAAACTATACTGATGGCCCCTGACCTACAATGAGTCAACTTACGATTTTTTTCACATTATTATTGGATTTACCAGGATACTATATACTTTTTGTTATTTTGAGTTTTTTGAGACAGGATTTCATGACTTGTCTGACCTTGAATTTTCTATGTAGCTAAGGATGACCTTTAACTCCTAATCATCATGCCTCCACCTCCCAAGTGCTGGGATTTAAATGAATTTTCATTTACAATATTTCCAAGTTAAGATGAGTTTATTGAAATGTGATTCTGTTGTAAGTTGAGTATCTATATTAATACATTGTTGTCCACCAATCCTTCCTTTAAAACTGCATTTCTAATCCTGTGTCCAAGAGTGGTTATGAAGATAAAATGATGCTGAGATTATCCCCATTGGCCTACTTTCCAGTGACATGCACATACATGGATTTCATCTTGTGTCAATTTTGTCCTTTTTCAATTGGATTTCAGTTTGGCTTTAATGTATCTGTTGGCTTCTAGTTCTCCAAAGATTTTTAAAAATATTTTATTTATTATTTTTATTTTATGTGTATGAGTGTATTACCCGCGTGTATGTGAGTGCGCCGTGTTGTGCAGTGCTGCGGAGGTCAGAAGAGGGCTTCGGATTTCCCTGGAACTGTAGCTAAGGACGATTTGTAGCTGCCATGTGGGTTCTGGGAATTGAACCTGGGTCCTCTGCAAGGCAGTCAGTGGTCTTAACCGCTGAGCCATCTCTCCAGCCCCCAAATATATTTTTTAAGTTGGATATTTGCTAACTATACTTACCATGAAATTTGAATTTATAGATTATCAATGCATAAACAGAAGAGTTGGGCCCAAATCTCCCCTTTCTTCAACCTCCCATATGTGACTGCCAAGTTATTAACACTTTTGTCCAAGGATTGAAACTGTGTACATACCACATGGCATAGACACACAAGGAAGCTTCTGATAATAGAACAGGACTGAGGGTTATCAGAAAGAGCCTTTCTTATCTATGTGATATTCTTTTATGAACTCGAGTATCTTCAGTAGCTTGGGAATGCATACCTGTATTCTTACTCATGTTGTGTGGAAATGATGATGCTAACACTGAAACCCTATCTAAACTCCTCTCTAAACTTGGCACTGCTCCACAGCCCAGCATGTGATGCTGAAGAGGTATTCATACCCTTGTCCCACTACATTGGCCTGTCTTCAGAAACCTTGTAGGTGAGGTTGTGTGGACTCTCTTTTTTCCTGTCTTTTTTTCTATAGTCTTTCCCAAGGGCTGGAAAAACTTACTCCATAGCAATTAGCCAGTGCTTGGCCCAATCGTCTGGGGAGACCATTGGCACAATGTGCGGAGTACCCTGGTTCTTGTACCATGCTGTCTTCTTGATTAACTCTGCTTCTTCTGATTAACTCTAGAGCAGACATGCTCAGTGTGGCTTTTTGTTTGTTCTCATTTTTGCTAGCATCTTAAGCTCTTAAAATAACTTTTGCTTGGTCTTAGACAGTGTACCTTATGATTTCCTCATTAACCATACCTGTTATTGTCACCAACAATACATGATTAGTCTGAGTTCTCCAGAGAAACAGAATTAGCAGAAGACTTAGCTATGTCAAAGGGGATTTATGCCACCGTCAAGGTGGAGAACCATGAAAGTTGGTCCAAGTCAGCCTGAGTCTGAAGGCTTGAGAACCAGGGGAGCCGGTAGAGGTCGGGACAACAGAAACTACTTATTGTTGGTCACTTCTTGTGTAACTTACTTGTGCTTTTAGGGCTGGCGTAGGCCCATCATGTGCATATCAGTTCCCTTGGTGATGGAATGTTGTTATGCATACCCACTTTTATGGCTTAGTGGGCCAGCTAACATATAACACCCAGTTTACAATGGGAAGCTCAGTTTATATGTTAATTTGTTGGTCCACAGTCAAGTGTTCATTTTTTTTTTTTTTTTTTTTTTCATTTTTTTTTTTTTTTGTAGGCCTAATTCACAGGCCAAGAGCTGTCCAAAAAAGGAGAGTTATCTGTGGACAATGGTGGGACCATGCTCCAGTGACCTACCTGTGGAGTCTCCCACGTGGTTCCAGATAGCATCCCTGTTTGCTGCTGACGTTTTAGCACTTTGAGGTCCACTGTAGATGGCCAAAATGGCAGAGTAGCTTCACAGCAGCTTGGACCTTTTGCAGCTTTGTTCTAGAAAGCTCAACTAGCAGCTTTCCAGGACACTTGGCTAACGAGCTAGGGAAACACCCAAATATGGGATATGTTGCCTTCAAAATCTAAATAGATCCACTAGGCATTTACCTCCTTAGTTGTAAATGGAAACACACACAACTTATCTTTCAACTTGAAAGGGGGTATCATGACATGACACACACTAATAAGCCCCCAAGAAGCTACACTGAAGTAGTTAGTTCAATTTATTTCCTACACTCTGACAACATGCTAATATTCTATCAGTAAATCTAGAGTAGTTTCAGTTCATGCTCAGTAGGTCCGATCAACACAATGCCATTAGTGTAATGGAATAGTGTGATATGTGTGGGAAGAAAGACTTGAAATCCCTGTAGACTAAATCATAGCTTGGAACTGGAGAGTTGATATGCCCTGTGTAGGACAGCAAAGATTTGTTGCTGCACTTGTCAGCTAGAAACAAACTACTTCCTGTGGGCCCTATGGACAGGTTTGGAGAAAAAGGCTTTGTCAGATCCATAGTTGGATACAAGGTACTAGGAGCCATGCTGATGTGCTCAGGCAGTAAAACCATATTTCCTGCAATGGATGCAATTAGACTCACAACTTGACCAAGATTATGGCAAATTTTGTCATTATCTGTGATTTGTCTGTCTTGTGTACAGGTCAAATAGGAAAGTCAAATGGAGATATGGTGCAAATGATCACCTTTGCATCTTTAAAGCCCTAATGGTGGCAGGTGACTCTGTAGTCCCTGCAACAATGCAGCATTGCTTCTGATCTACTGTTTTCCTGGATCAAGGGGGTTCTAATGGCTTCTATTTGCTCTCTTCCACCATAATATTTTAGAAACATATAACTTCTTTAGTTTCATAGACTCAACAGGTGGAGGCAGATTTGCCTTAGTATGAGGCACACCCCAAATCTTACCCACATCTTGAGTTAAATATTTAAATAAGACTCAGACTTAAGACTTTTGGGTTGATGGTGGACCAATTTAACACTTTTGATTGAGAGAAAATGCATCTGTTTTGCATGTGAGAAGGACATGAATGGAGGGTGTTGGGTGAAGGTTATGGTCCTCTCAATTTTGTGTGTTGTAAAGAGAAGCCTGTTATATACTGATTTCTTCTGAATTGAACTCTTCCCTCATGGAGAGAGTGGGATGGTTCAGAAGATTTGAGAAGTAAGCAAACTTAGAAGTTTCAGAAAGTTAAACCGTGCAGGATTTACAAGGCCCCTGCCCAGTGTTATATAAGCAGAAACAATTGCTAGGGAGAGGAGTTTCTCCAGCTGGCGGATCTGTACATCTATGCTGGACTAGCTTTTTTGTGATACAGCTGCCTTTGAATCATCTGTGCTCCTGTAACTCACCCCTTACCTATGTTAGGTAAGTAAGCTCAATAAACTCATTGATTTACCAAGTTGGACTTTGTTGGAATCCTCACTTTGATCTGCCCCTGGTGCCCTATCTGGGGTGAGTAAACATTTGTTTGCATCTCTCAGGAAAAGGCACACAGAAGGCCATAGGCTGTTGCCTTGCCCCTTCTACCATGTTAGAGTAGAGTAAGAAGGTACCGTTTCATGAACCAGAGGGCAGGCCCTCACCAAATACCCACCCTGACAAAGTAGTCTTTCCCTCGCTAATCAAAGTGCAACGTGGGCTGCCTCTGATTTTGTTTTGTCCTTCCTGTCCTCCTGCCAGACTTCTTCCCTTACCTGGTAAGTACTCTTGTGGGTTTGAGGGTTCTGCATCTGCTGGGGGTGGGGGTACACTGGAGTGCTGGGTTTGATGATAGAAATCTTGATTGGAACTGCTCTTGGCAAGCTTCGCCATTGCAGGTTGTGATTCTGTGCAGTTTCCTTTTATAAAATGAGTATTTTGTGTCTCGTTTTCTTGACCACCTAGAGAAGAGAGGACTAGTACACAGAATCGTCTTGCACAGTACTATAAACTGTATGATCCTTGCTTCTTCAAGTAAGTTGCCCATGTGTGTCTGTGGGTTATGTTTCAGCTCTCTGAACCATCATATGGGTATATCATGAAACTCAATCCTTCTGGCATTGGGGCAACTAAGAGCAGCCAAGTGTAGGGAGCCAGATATAAACATATGTTCAATATCCATTTTAGTTGCCTATTGATGATTTAAAAAAAAAAAATTGAAGCCAGGTGTGGTGGTGCACGCCTTTAATCCCAGCACTCGGGAGGCAGAGGCAGGCGGATCTCTGTGAGTTCGAGGCCAGCCTGGTTTACATAGTGAGTTCCAGGACAGCTGGGGCTACAGGAGACCCTGTCTCAAAAAGATCAAAAACAAACAAACAAACAACAACAACAAAAACATTTGCATGATCAACTTGGTATTTCCTGTTACTGTCAATTAACTTGAACCTGGAGTTCAGGGCGTTTTTTTACTGATAGAGTACAGGGGACTTCCACTTGGTACATGAATATTACACAGGTACTTCCTTGTTTGGCTGCTATCTGTACCAAGTTGGTTAGTGCCTCTGTACAAGCAGCCCTTGTTATCTATAAGGAAGCTGGAAAGCACAGATAGCTCTGAAGATTTGGTGTTCTAGGGAGAAAGTGTACTCAGCCCATCTTAAATCTGTGCTCAGGATCAGCACATTTGCGGGGGCTAGGATTGGGAGAGGAGTGGACTTGGAACTCAGAGTGCAGGAAAGGGAGATGAACCATTCCCTATGAAGTCAGAATGCCTGGCAGGACAAGCCAACAGATTTCAGCAAGAGTCTCCGTTCTCTGAACTTAGACAAGCAGTGTGACTTGCTTATCCCTCTGTGTGGGTGGGTTAGCTCTCCTTTACCCTAATAAAGGAGCATTTGATGTTGAGAAAGAACAAAAGGGCAGGATCATTATTGGGATTGGGAGGCTTTTGCTCTGAAAGTATATTACGAGGGCCTTTACCTTATATCCTAGCACTAAATAGCATCCTGTATCATCTGAAAGGGTAGTGGGTGGCACCATAGGGCTGACCCTTCCCAACTCCAGTTACGCAGAGTACATAGTCAGCGGTGCCCCCAGGGTTGGACAGACATGGTTTCTGTTTTACCACATCTCTACCTGTGGTTCTGTCAGGTTCTTTTCCCACTTTCCTACTTGTGTGTGTGTGTATGTGTGTGGTGTATGTATGTGTTTGTGTGAGTGTATGCACTTGGGTATGTGCATGATACCTTCCTTGATCTATCTCCACCTTAGTTTTTGAGACATGGTCTGCCACTGAACCTAGAACTCATCAGCTGGCTAGGATGACTGGCCAGTAAGCTCTAGGGATCTGCCTGCCTCTGAGCTCCCCTACCCCCAAACACTGATGTTAAAGATATAGGCTGTCCATGCCTGGCTTTTTCATATTGGTGCTGTGGGTCTGAATTCAAGTCCTCATGCTTGCATGGGAGGCACTTTATGGGCTGAGTCATGTCTCCAGCTCCAACTTTCTTACTTTAATTAACATAGCATAGATTGTCAGTAAAACCATTTCATATTAAAATGTTGATTTTAATATGAAACTTTCTTACTTTAATTAACATAGCATAGATTGTCAGTAAAACCATTTCATATTAAAATGTTGATTTCTCCAGAATCAAATAATTGTGTACCTTTAAAGTAATTGTCCTGTGTTCCAATCTCAGCACCTGCTTCTGTGTGTTCCTGTTACCACTGTGCTTTCATAAGCTGACCCTCTGTACAGAAATGGGTTTGCACGTGATGTTCCTTTTCATTGCCTTGCCTCTGTTCTTACTCCTAAAAGTGTGCTATCAAGGCAAAGGAGGGAAACAACCCTCTGTAATACAGACAAGCTATGCAGGTCATCTTCTAGTCATCCTGCACACTTTAACCCAGACACCTGCTTGTGAAATTGTAACATCTATCAATTTGAAGATCCCTATGAACTTGTTTGTGATGACCAAATATTAGGAGAGAAATTTGCAAGTATAATTTGTTCTAACACTTATCATTCTTATAGTTTATCTCACACTATAAAAGGTATACAGAAAAATTCAAGGATTCCCTTGCAGGCCTGGAGTTCCTCCATGCCTCACCTCCATGATCTCTAACCTCATGCCTGTTCCACTACACTTTTCCCAGCGTTCCAGACTAATCTCATGAGTATGGTTAGGAGAAACTAGTCACACTGCAAGCTCTTCCACTAAATCTGATCTTGAGGGTAGAGGTGAGTTAAGGGGGTCATATTTTTATCTGTGCTGGACACAGAGGACAAGTATGTAGTCAGTGTATATTGGGTTCAATAGAGCACACATATGAAGGGATGATTCCCCCTGTTCTAAGGCAGGTTGTCAGAGTGGAACTCTGTGACTTCTCTCCCTGAGTCCTCTGTGTTCCTTTTTGACCCAAAGATGTTTTAGTGCTGTGGGATTCCTTGGCACTACTCTTTTTTTCAGTATCATTGTAGCTATTTGATTTAAAATAATTATGGGGAAAAGAAGTAAAGCTGTGTGTCTTTTTGTATCTACCACTTTGGAGAAGGTTTACCCTGCAGCTAGAGGCAGCTTAGAACATAGAGTTGAGTAATTATTGGGTACCCTTTTCAGAAGAAACACTAGAATTATGTATTTCATTCCACAAGTTGCTTTTCTTACAACTTGAAAAAGTTTAATGAAATAGAAAAGAAGAAAAAAAAAAAAAGGAACCTTAGGCAGTAATAATGAAATCTTCCAGATTTTTAGCACGATAGAAAAATATAATCATACTGTCTACATTGTGTCATCCTCTACTTATCTCTCCTTCTGGGAAAAAATAATTACAATGGTTTTCACTGGCAGAATCCCAAGATCTGATGGTCTCCCATGATGTAAATTAGACATCAAGATGTTTTACCTGGACATAATATCAGCTTGTCAAAAAGCTGAGATAAAGTACTCTTGCCCAGTTTTATGCTGTTACCCCCAAACTTACAAGAAGGAAAAAAAAAAAACTAGTGGAAGGGGAACTTTTATTTATGCTGTTGGTTGAAAATGGTTCCGAATATTACTTGGCTTTTAATGAAATCTGGAAATTCACTCAGCGCAGACGGTTTTGTCTTCCCACACATTTTGGATGAATGCTCAGAGGAGGGGAAAATACCTCTGTAGAAGCAGAAGGGCTATTTTTAGATCACACTCCTATTTTGGGTTTCATTACTCAAAATTTTTCCCTCAGGGCCAAGGTCATAGTTGTGTGCTGTGCTTGATGGGTTTTCCTTATTCTTCTCTTTACGAGAACCACCTGGAGGCCAGTGCACTCGGCACTCAAGTCAGTTCATGATCTGAATAAATCCTGTGTCCGCCCTGCAATCTCTTCCCTCTGCTCTCCTCTCCATGTGTTGGAGATCAAAAGGTCACTTTGTTTTGAATTTAGCTCTGGTTTATTCATTTCTCCTGGTTACTAGTGCCAGTCTATTGGTGGAATGGACCATCACCTCATGCCTAAAAAAAGTTATTTAAAAAATAATAGAAAAGTAGCCTAGTAAATTCCTCTTATGAAAATTGAATGGTGAATATTTGTAGCTCCAGTTAGCCAATAAGTATTGAAACTCTAAGTGTCAAACTACAGAATCTCAACAAATTTAGTTACAGATCTAATTGCTCTTTAAAATTTTTTCCAAATTGATTTTTTTTTAATTAAAATGAGTGTTTTGCCTGTGTGTGTAAGTACATCTGTACCACGCATTGCCTGCAAAGGCCAGAGAGGGCATCGGATTTCCTGGAACTGGAGTTATGGTTGGTTGTTAGCTGCCATGTGGGTGCTGGGAACTGATCCTGGGTCCTCTATAAGAGCAATCAGTGCTCTTAACTGCAAAGCTATCTCGCCAGCCCAGTTTTCTTTTCTTTTCTTTTTTTTTTTTTAAACCACTTAAGAATTTAGCAAAAATGACAGCTCACTGGGGAATACCCTAAGAAGCTTTGGTAAGGTAGGAATGAGAAACAGAGCAGTAGGAAACAGACCAGCACCAGGTTATCCCGGGTTACTTGTGTGTAAGGGTTAGGGCAGAAGGGATTTCCTTGTTACACTGATTGATAAAGACTTCTACTTTCAGGAAAAATTGGTCTTTTTTAGGGGGAGGGGATTTATCTGATTTCTTAAGCTTAGTTTGCTTATGTGATAGCAGGAGTGACTCCATTTTGGTATAGTCTGGGCTGTGAAGCTGTGTAGGACCTCTGCTCTAACAGCAGCCTTTTCACAACTATAGCAGAACCGTTCTTTGAGCTGATCCTGGAGATTTCTTTCAGGGTGTTTCTGATGTTTTAGCCCAGCCCAACGCCTCAGTGAGTGGGTTGTTGACTTAGTATGTTTACTAAAGACACTCCTGGTTTTTATTGAGCAGATGATGCTTTTTATAGTTTGTTTTCCATTACATTTAGAGGCCTTTCAGCCTGAGTGTCAATTAAGTTTTGACTTTGGTGAGCTGTATCTAACTGAACTATAACTTCATCACTCATGCTTCTAGCCCCTAACTTCTTAAACTGTGGGTTGTGACCCCACATGGGGTCACACAACTGCATGTGGGGGTCATAAAAATTTGGTTACAGTAAAGGGTGTCTGAACACATGACAATCAGACTTAATTTAAAACCAAATGCAAATGAGTCCAAGGTGTTTCTGGCAGTGCTTGCCAGTTTCACATCCTGGTTCTGTCCCTGTCCTGGCAAAAATGAAGGAATTCTAAAGACACTGTGCTGTGCCCTTCTCTTTGGCTGTGGGAATTATGGACCCCCCAAAATTAGAATTTCCCAGGAGTCTCATACTGGGAGAGAGAAAAGGCTGAAGCCTGTTGCTAGTTGGAACTGATCTCCCTGAAAGAGCTCACAGTCTGACAACTTGTTAGACCTTGTAGGGTCAGTGATGAGTAGGACCACACCTTGACCAGGAATGATTAGTTATGCATACCTCTTACCTTCTATTTAAACCTACATCTCCTGGTAGGACCACAAGAATGAAGTTGGGGAGAGGGGCTGGTTACCAGAGTACCTTGTTTCTCTTCCCAATGTGACTACATTGAACAAATCTCTTTTTTTCTACTTTTCACGATTGTTTGTTTAATTGGCCTATTGAGGATGGGTGGCTAAGTCTGTCAGAGCTGTCAGGCCTCAGGCTCAGACCCAGCAACCTTGGTAACAGGGCTTCACTGCAGCCTTGTTTCTGAACACACCACATGTGTGTTTTGCACTGCATACTCCTTAATGCCACACAGTGTCAACGAATGTCTCCTAATATCATTCCTCAGTATAGAAGTGTCAAATTACTGTATTCTGTTAGAATGTGTGATTTTAAAGTTTGCTTTTTGAGTTGCCGATGTGGGTTTCATAAAGAATCATTACATAAATTTTGAATTTAGATTAGGACAGAATTTCCAACAATTTCTGAAATGGATTTAAACATACTTCTGCCAGTTTGTTCTGTGTATGTGGAGGAGTGTTCCCAGCGTTGATCAACTCTGAAAAATGTTGAAGATGCTCTCCATGCTGCAGTACCATATTTATCAGCCAAGATTTAGTTTTTTATCTAAAAGTAATCGTACCCACGACATTGTTTTGTAGATTTGCTATCATCTTTAATAAGTGGTAAAATTATATGTCTACCAAAGAATTTATACTGCAAATAGGTTATCTGTGATGTAGATGAAACAAACCACAAAGAATTACTTAAAAATAAGTTTATGATTTATTATTAGTAAATATTGAAGTCGACTCCCTGAAAAGTTTCCCATTTAGTTTGGAGGTGGCCAGCTGAGCTACATGGCATCTCTCTCTAGGCCTTAGGGGAACTCTGCCTTTCTCCCAAACTAGATAGCTCTCAGAGCCAGCTGCTTTGAAAGAGTTTTGGTGGATTGGGCATGCAGCTGGTACACTGAGGTGGCGTGGAGACAGACCTTACTCATGAATGAATAGCCCAGCAGACTTAGGAAAATAGGCTTAATTAGGTTTAATAGTGGGAAATTCCCTTTCATGAAAAGAATCCCATTTTAAATGGTCAATTTATGTCTTTGCAGTGAAAGGTACACTCAGTCTTTTGAGGGGGGATGGGGTGGGGAGGTTTATTGCCTCTAGCAGAAGCTGTCTCTAACAGGATTCTTTCTTGAGCTACTGGACTTTTGAAGTTTCAAGTCCTTTTCAGTAGATCAAAAGAAAAAAGTTATAGCAGAATTAGTTTTCTGTCTAGTTGTATTTTTAATAACCAAAGACCTAAAGATGGGAATTTGTTTTCTTGTGCTGGGCATCAAATCCAAACCTTACTCATGCAAGGAATGTGCTGCACCACTTTGCTGCATCCTGATCTTCACATGGGAAGTTACTCCAAGTGTCAGTGATCCTTACTCGTCATCATCACATGGCCTGGCTCTCCCCACACCTGTGATCTCACACCATGCCCCTTTTTCTTGTCTAACGTGCTTCAGGTACATTTGTTGCTTTTGTTTGGGAGTGTGCTAAGCTTTTCCTCCCCTTAAGCCTTTGGTCTCTGGTTGGAACAGTCTTTCTGTAGGCGTTTGCATGACTCCTTCTTAATTGTTTCCTATGAATCTTCACAAGTGTCATCTTCATGACTTTGCGTCTTCTAAGGAGTCACTACTCCTCCAAGCATTCTGCCACTCTCAAAATCTACTCTGTCCATATGAGGTTAGACAAGTCATAGTTGTCTCCTTTTACTAGCCTATGACCTCTGTGAACACAGGGGGTCACTCTGTCTGACTCATTGCTGTATCTCTAGT
This sequence comes from Nannospalax galili, assembly GCF_000622305.1. Lineage (NCBI taxonomy): Eukaryota > Metazoa > Chordata > Mammalia > Rodentia > Spalacidae > Nannospalax > Nannospalax galili. The sequence goes on along the minus strand of NW_008343385.1, from coordinate 2,329,898 downwards.
ATCTAGAACAACAGTGCCAGAAGATATTCAGAATATGCTTGTCGAGTAAATGAAATGCTTTATTTATAATAGAAGTGGTTTTGAAAATTTTCCCAAACTTCTTTTGTTACATGTACTTAAGGTACAGCAGAAGTCAGCAAACTTTCTCTGTAGGCTGCTGAACAGTGAGTATATTAGGCTTGAGGGTCAAAATATCTCTATGGCAACTGCTCAGAAAGCAGCTGTAGACAATATGTACAAATTGGCCTGTCTGGGAGCCAGTAAAACTTTATTGTAAATCTTGTTGGAGGTGTTGCCAGTTTAGCCTATGGACTGTAGTTTGCTCACCCTGAATGTTTGGTCCATCAGTTTTAACCTGCACATTCTAGACTGTGGACAGGGTGTGGTTTGAAGAGTTGCTTGCTGAACCTGAGGCTCCCTCATTCTACTTGGTTTCCAGCTAGGGGACTGTGTTTATTCCTGCTGTACAAGACCAGAACATGCAGTGCAAACTGTTTGCAGTGATAGAAACATTCCTGAAGACAGATAGCCCACAGATGGTAGAACACAGACTTTGCAGAGGAATAGGTACTGATCAAGCCTTGTGGAGCTGGGCAGGTAACAGGAGAATCAAGATCTGAAAAAGTTGATTCAGACCATCCTTGTCCAAGCTAAGCCAACGTAGGGTTTAGTTTAGGCTAATATGGGTTAATTTCCATAAGCTAGAATTTAGGGAATGCTGATCTCAGGTCACAAGTGCTTTCTATGTGTTTTTCTTTTCAAGGAAAAACCAACTCAAGGATAGCTGGATTTCTTTGAGAACTTGAGTTTAGAGGGTTGAACAGGATTAGTGCTGGCCTCATTGTCTTCAGTAGGACACTCGCATATGTCTGAACTTTCCTTGTAGCCAAAGAAACCTTCCTTCTCGTACCACTACAAGCAGAAACTGGCTGGGCAGTGAGCAGAGTCCCTGGCAAGTTGTTTCAAACATTTGAAGACTCATAGATTCAGAGAAGAATCATAGATCACACACCAAATAGTTTACGTGTGTGTGTGTGTGTGTGTGTGTGTGTGTGTGTGTGTGTGAAAAGCTCAGAGAGGATTTTGAGATTTCATTTGCTAAGTGAGACCTCATGGTTATCAAAAATCTGTTTAGAATTGCTCATTGCATCTCATTTAATTGCTGTGTCTTCAAATTAATGTGTGATTTTTAAAGGCATTTAATCTCTTGTCTCTCTGTATAAAATCAAATGATCTCTGGAGTCCTTTTGCAGTATGATGATAGTTTAAATTTTGCTTAAAATGGGAAAAGTAGTGAGGCTCCTATAATCTTTGGAAGCTGTTACCATGTTTTTAGACAATATATTCATGACTTGCCTCTCTTTCAAATTTAAATGGTCTCTTTAGAATGACTCACAAGGATGTGACAATTTTGATGTGCAGTATATTTATTAAGATCTTTTCATTGGTGAATATAAGGTCAGTTAGCTATAAATGTGGAAGTATAATAATTCATACTAATGCCACTGATCCTGTCCAGTGAGCAGCATCTCAGATGTCTTTCAACAGTTTGTTTTTTCTTTTTCTTTTTTTTTTCTTTTTAATGAGTGTTCTTTGTGACCTTGTGAATGAGAGAAAACTCCAGAGGTCCCAAAATAGGTATTTGTCACAGCCCCTCATGGAAGTCAGTTTCTCGGGATGTCTCTGCTGTAGGGAGCAGGCAGCCGCTCTTTCCAGCTTTTCATTCCCTTCTTTCTGACTCGCTGAGATCTGTGTTCTCTAAAAGCCTCATTCATATTTCATCTTTTTCAAAAGCCTTCTAAGATCATCCTAATTGGAAGTGCTCTTTTTCCTCTGAACCCCTGTCCTTAATGGCTCTGTTGTGGGCTGCTGCTGTGTTACCAAGGCTCCCTCTGGGAGGCTGTCAGCTCTGTAATGACTGTAGGCAAGTGTGGTTGCTTTTACTGCTGTCCACCCTATAGACAGCCTGGCAGTCTTGGTATCATTGGTTTCTCCTTGCCCTGTTTCTGCCGCACTGTGCTCTCTGTGATCACCTGAGCTACAGAAGTGCCTGTCAAAAACAGAAACAAAAAACCGCAAAGAACTTAGAAACTTAACCTGCACAGGGGTGATACTATGACACTTAACAAATCGAGTGATGCCCTGTGGTTTAACACTTAAATTTTTTGTGGTTATATAAAATAAGTGATCCAACCTGTAATTAGGACAATTGTCTATTACTCAAATAGGGGCCTCTAGTTCCACCTGTCACACCCAGGTTCAGAAAAATAGGGACAGTAATGCCCACTTAAACATAGTTTCCCTACTGTCATGCTTAGTTGTTTTCCAGATGGGAGAGGTGTAGCTAATTAATTTTATACCAAGAGCAGAGCATGGGGTTTATTTACAACCCCCCTAAACTTTTTCAGTTTCTCTCCTCCCTCAGCTGGTCTGACACCTCTCCCTGTGACACTTTCTTTTCCAGGTTTGATAGTGGGAAGTCCAGATTCTTGACACTGCCCTGGGTTTTGCCTTGCTGTATACCCATCTTTCCATGTTCTTGCTATGTTCCTGCCTTTGTCAGGCAATCTGTCTTCCTCAAACTCTGAACCCATTTGAATATAGGGATGCATGGCTAAAATTTCAGATTGTGGCTTGTCTTTGACAAAGTGGTGGGTTAACCTTGTTTCTAAAGGCTCCTTAATTAGCAATGAAGGTAATTTTCACATTTGAGTAACTTTAAATAAAAATCTATTCAATACCATTATACACCCCAAACTTCTGATACTTCTAAGCCTCAATGATTAAGTCCCAGAAAGGCCTAAGACTCCTGGAAACTCACTCTGGCAAAATTTATTCCCCAAACAGGAACTCTGTGAGAGGTGTTATCCATACAAATTTGTGAGCAGCAAAACCCTTAGACCCTTCTATACAATAAGACATTTGTGTTTAGATTTATAGTTCCATGATTAGGTTGGCTATGAGGTTGATTCTTAAAAAAATAATAAAGCTGTTACTTGAAAGAGGTGCTTGTGGAATTTTGTTTATT
>NW_008343385.1:2324934-2326831 GCF_000622305.1 Nannospalax galili | reverse complement strand
ATTTTCTATTCAAGGGCAGACTAACGCTCCATATGTTCACAGCAAGATGTTCGTAAGTAGAATATAGTTTTCTTTAAAACAAAATAAAAACCAAAACCTAAAGATACCTATGCAAAAAGTTTCCTCTTCTCTCCCTCCCTCCCTCCCTCCCTCCCTTCCTTCCAGAACCAAAGGCCTTGTGTGCTAGGCAGGTGCTCTACCACTACAGTACATCCCCAGCCCAGGATCTTTCTTTATTATAAAATTATGATACCTGCTTCCTAACATGACTATGAAATCAGCTGAGATGACAAATACTGACTGTCCCATATGTATCTAACATTCGGGAGATGCTCACTAAATATTGGTTCCATGGGGCTGGAGAGATGGCTCAGTGGTTAAGAGCATTGAATGCTCTTGCAAAAGACCCAGGTTCAGTTCCCAGCACCCAGGTGGTGGCTAATAACCATCTTTAACTCCAGTTCTAGGGAATCTGACACCTTCTTCTGGTCTCTGGGCATTTCACATACATGGTACACTTGCATATCTGCAGGCAGAACATTCATGCACATAAAATTTTTTAAAAATTATAAATACTGGTTCCCATCTTGTTTAATCAAATGGAGCATGAATTGATGTTTGTCTTTTTTTTTTTTTAATACACTCTAGGAGACAGAAATCCCACTTATATTGGCCTCAAGGGCTTGGGAGGGAGGGGGTTTTATTCAGTCATATTGTGGGAAATTAAGGAGCCATTTGACTTGAGGCTCACTAGATCTGGTAGTTAAATGATGTCACAGACCTCCTCACCGCCTCATGTTCGTTTCTCAGTTCTCAGTCCTGCTTTTATCTTTATTGACTTCATTTATTGACTATTTGGGGGGGGGAGTTTCTAATTTATGATGGGAAAGGCAGCTATTTTAAGTTGCAGGTATATATGGGTTTTAATTTTTGTGTTTAAGGAAAATGAGCCACACTCTCATCTACAATCATCCATCTGCATAAAGTCCTCTAGTTGTCCTGGTATCTAGTGTCCTCCCTACATCAGTAACTATCCAGAGGATGGTGGTTGTGGGTGTCTTTGATTGTTGGTGAAGTCAATGCCATTTGCCCACTGCTCTAGATAGAGAGGCATGGACTATCCAGTTAACCTCATCAGTAGAATCACATGGACAAGGAGGTTAGGGTTGTGTTGTTAGGTGTATGGGGTCCATGAAAACAGACCCCCCTCCCTGTGTGCGTTGTGGGTGTCTTTGATTGTTGGTGAAGTCAATGCCATTTGCCCACTGCTCTAGATAGAGAGGCATGGACTATCCAGTTAACCTCATCAGTAGAATCACATGGACAAGGAGGTTAGGGTTGTGTTGTTAGGTGTATGGGGTCCATGAAAACAGACCCCCCTCCCTGTGTGCGTGTGCGTGTGCATGTGCGTGCGTGTGTGTGTGTGTGTGTGTGTGTGTGTGTTGTCCTTGAAGAACTCCTTCAATACATTTAATACATTTTGGTTGTGTATTACTTTAAACCAGAGATTCTTGTGTAGATACCCATGGGATACTGCAGGGGATTGAGGCCTTCTTGGTATCATGTCTGTCATTTTGTTTACACTTAATAGAAAAATATGTTCTGAGTTAATGTTAGATGACATGCTCTCTCTCCAATACAATTAGTAGGCTGGGGGGAATGCCTTCTGTAAAAATATTGGGAAAACTTTTGAAAAGTTTCTAAACTATTTCTTGACCATCAACCATAAGAGTCTCCTCTCATATGAACATTTGAAAATTGCCCTGTTCTGACTTCTTTCTAGTTCCCTGTCTAGAACTCGTAATGTTAATTACACTTGCCTTTACTTCTCCTTCACCTCTCCTATTCACGATTCAAGGACTTTCTTGTCCCCTTAGAGAATTATGCAATTTGGGAG
>NW_008343385.1:2313732-2324648 GCF_000622305.1 Nannospalax galili | reverse complement strand
TGTATCTAATCTTTAAAAGATTTTAGGGTTACCTCTTCAGAGGGGGAAATGCTGGGAATGGGCATGGATTTGATCAAAACACCTTATATGCATGTATGAAATTCTCAATAAAGTTTTTGTAAAAATTAAAAAAGAAAAAAAAAAAGAGTCTCCTAAGATTAACCAATTCTTCTCTCTTCTAGTGGGACCTCCCTTGAATAAAACTCAGCAAAAGGGAAACATTGGTTTTAAGACTTGGCTAAAATTGTGTGTCTTCACAGGTTGGAACTAATTAATTTTTTCAGAGTTTGTGTTTGTAGTGGATAGCTTAGCAATTGTGATCCATACTACTATGTGCAAAGCGTGAAAGGAAGTGCCTGTTTCCCCATGACTTTCTGTCTCTCCTGTGTGAGGCACTTTGCTAGCATTCTATTCTTCTTCTCCATTATGTTATTGTAGGCTAGAGAGAATCCTGTTCCATTGGAGGTGATTCAAACACTGGGGCCAGCAGGAGGTGCCTCTGTTTTCTCTGATTATGTAATTTATCTCCTCAAAGAGCAAAATGGTGGTTTGTCTAGCAGCAAGTAGGAACGACTGGGCATCACACTTCTCTTTTTTAGAGCGATAAATTGGGTGTCCTTGGATGTAGATTTGGAAGTTATTGTGTAAACTATTTTTCTTCACAAATCCTAGATCTAGAGTTTTCTTTTGGAGATTTTTACAAATTGTCTTCTCCCCTGCCTCCTTTCTCAAATGTAACACAGTTATTTCTTTGATGGAAGTTTGATGCTGTGATTGCTGTGATTTTGTTTGATTGCTCAAATAAAAGCAAAGTGCTTCTGAAATGGGCCCCTCTATTCACCAGAACGAGGCTCATACATGCTGAAGACCTAAGCCAGGGCTACAGAACTACTCCAGGAGCAAGGTTGGAATTAAGACCGTTTGCTCTTTAGATTACTTTGTGTTCTTTTTGTCTAGCTAGACCACATTTCTCAGGCAAAATTTTAATATTTTAATCCCTAAAGTTTTGCTTTCATCACCACATATCTCAGGTGTAAATTCTCTGAGGGCAAGAACCAAATTATTATTTTTTCATTGTTAAAAGCCTAGCAGTGGCACCAGTTATAGCCACATTTGCAGTTGGAGCAATAATAATAGTAATAATGATGATAAACATTAAAGCAGATTATTATTTGTCCTTTACACGTATTATTTAATCTGAACAGCCTCTTTCGAACTGGGCATTATTAATATTCTTATTTTACAGATGAAAAAACCGAGGTCCAAACACACAGAAACTAAAAATACACAGAGAAGGTACTCGGTTGATAATGAATCCAGTAGATACAGAATGAATCCTAATATCTCCAGAGCCTTTTGATACTCATTATGTAAGGTGATGGTAATTCAAAGAGTTGCATTATTCTGAGGATGTACTTGCCATGAGTGCGTACAGAGACTGAGGTTAGGGATGTTGGGAACTGCTTTGATCCTGGTCCTCTAACCCTGCTGGTGTCATCACATCCTAAAGGTTATTGGCCAAGGAAGCTCTGAGGCAGCATCTGGTTGTATATTTACCTATAGATTAGTCATTCCAGCATTCTCTGTGCTTTGTGTAGATGCAAACTTCTGCCTGGTGTTAATTGCTTTCTACCTAAAGGAATTTCCTTGAAGACTGTTGGACTCTGTTCTGACAAGCAGTTAAATTAGTTGGGATCAGGAAAATTCTTTTGAAGATTCTTTGTCTGAAATGGCCTAAGTGTTGGACCCTTTTGCGGTCCCTCCTGATGCCATATGTATTGAGGTCTTTTTACTCATGCTGGTGGGAGCTCTGTGAGTCCCAAGCCCACTCAGTTATGATCTGAAAGTCTTCTCTCCTCATTATATTTTTAGTGCTGTTCTCTCTGACCCCAGATCTACATTTAGTTCAGGTTTTCTCTGCCCCAGGATGTATGTGATCACCTCTCAGCATCTTGTCCTACATTGCTTTTGCCCAATTGTTTCAGGCATTCTGTTCAGTTTTCTAGTTATGTATAGTGCGAAGGCAATTCCCCACAGCAGGACACCCTTCATGGATGAAATAGAAATCTTGTTTGAAACTGCAAACATTAGTATCCCAGGGGTACCTCTGTGCCATTTCTCAAGAGCAAAGACACTACCCTCTCCTACTTCCTCTACTCACTGCTCTTTACTTAGTGGACCTGAAGTTACTGACAGAGTTGCTATTGGAAGCAAATAGTGTTTGTTCTTCCTTGTTGAAGTTGAAGAGAAAGTTTGACTTGCCCCCCACCCCCTACCTGTTTCTTCCAAAGTCTGCTGAGGCTGAGAACTAAGGTCTGTAAGGGCGAAGTCTATATGTGCCTCTGTCATCCTAGTATAACAAGACTGAATACCCTTTAGATCCTTGAATGAATGATGAAGAGAAATTTGTAAATTATCATTCCTACACAGAATTTCAGTTTTAGGAGTATGTATGTATGTGTGTAGGATGATTTGTGTCTGCAAATAAATTGTACTTGTGAAGACAAACGGTGTGTGTGCAAGTGTGTGCGAGTGTGTGTGTGTGTGTGTGTGTGTGTGTGTGTGTGTGTGTGTAATGCTGATGGAGTGTCTGTGGGCATCCTTCCTGGTTGATTTTCCTGTATGAGCAGGTATAGTTGCTAACCAACATATTTTCCACTGGCTTTTACCTGACACTCCCTATAGTAAGGCGGGGTAGTGTTTATGAGGGGAGTAGCCCTAAAGACCAGCAGCCAGGTTAGCAAGAGCATTTATCAAAGTTCTCTCTACTGTGGAAAAATAGGAGGGAGACTGATGAAAACAGATCGTCCTGGGAGATTGTTTTTGTGGTATGGAAACTGGTACCTGTAGGTAACTGATGATTTCAGGGTAAAGGGAAGAAGTGATGTTATGTTTGTGGAAATCGGGAAATAGTAAGAGTTAAGCATTTTTTTTTTTAATTAAAAAAATTTTTTTTTTCTTTTTCTGTTCTGTCTTCAGGTGGATTGAATGCTTCCTTGAAATGTAAAACCTAATTTTGTCTACTTGCTATTTTGGCGCCTTTTAAAGTTACATTGTCTTTTATTTTGGTATTTATTTTCTTATCCTTTAAAAATTGTCACCGTTTGCCTTTATCTTTTGTGATCACTTGTTCTGTTTCCATTTGGTGCCCTTTTCTAATTTATACTTTCCATGACTGTATTTGCTTTTTTAAGGTTAGGCTAGATGCCCATGTAACAGGATACAGTGTCCTGCTATTTCAGTGACTTTAAAAGCCTGCTCTAGGAAGCAGGACTTGGAGATTATTACTGAGTTCATTCCCATTGGGTCAAACTTGCTGATACAAACCTGTCCAGAAAAATTCTTTAATTAGACATTTCTAATCTTGGGATGTAATATCCCTGGGTCCACTACCTAGGAAGCTGATGTTTGAAAGATAAAGATGCAGTACTTCTGGAGAAAAAAAAAAATAGTGACATAAGAGATTCTAGATTATAAAATTTTGGTGGAAGTGAGCAACTGTGATTTCCATGGCTATGCTAGAGAGTTAATTAAGGTGACACTGATGCACAGGTTCCTTCATACAGTTAAGGTGACACTGATGCACAGGCTGGGTCATAGCATGTGGCTCCCTTCACTTCTCATTCTGAATTGACTCTGAGTTTAAAGGGAGATCATTGCTCATGTTACTGTTTTATAGATTAACAGATTGTTTTCATTTGGGGGACTAATTATCTTGAAGTTGAGTGTAGGGAAATGGAAAATTACAGAAATGAAGGCATTCTATAGACCAGCCAGCAGAGATAGGCACCCACAGTGAGAAGGCAAACCGGGGCACTTACAGACTCTGCTTATCTATGTTAATGGAGATAATAGTGGATCCAAGCTTATCAGAACTGCTGACATATTAAGGAAGGTAGATAAATGAAAAGTGTTTTATATTTCTGTTGTTGTAAAACTAGAACTCTGTACCCATTAAGAGAAAAAACAAAAGCAAACAAACAGAAAATCTTTTCCTTCTACCCTGTAGACCCTGGTAACCACAATTGTACTTTCTGGTTCTATGTATTTGACTGCTTTTAGCTACCGCATATAAATGGAATCATGTAGTATTTGTCTTTTTATGAATGCCTTATTTCATTCAGCATAATGTTTTGAAGTTTTAACCATATTGCAGCATGTGACAGGACTTCCTTTTAAAGGCTGAATAGTATTTCATTATGTGATAGATGGTATTTTGTTTCTCCATTCACCTGTCAAGGACTTTTGGGTCACTCCTACTGCTTGATTACTATGAATAATGCTATTATAAACATGGATCTGTGAATATCTCCTGGAGGCCCTTTGGATTCATTCTCTGAAGTGAAATTGCTGGGTCATGTGGTAGTTCTATTTTTATTTATTTATTTTAGAAACCTCATACTGTTTGTTATAGTCTTTGCACCATTTTATAATCTCACCAACTGTACAGTAGGTCCAATTGCACCACGCCCTTGCCAATACTTACTTTCTGTCTTTTTTTTTTATTGGTAGTAGCCATTTTAATGAGTATGGGTTGATAATTTTGATAATTTACTGGGCTTTAAGTAGCCTTAGCCCTTTGTCAAGGAATGATCATTTGATTATGTGTATGAGTGTCTATTTCAGAACTCTATTTTATTCCACTGGGCTCTGTCTGTCTGTGCCAATACCATACTATCTTGATTACTTTATCTTTGCACTGTGGTTTGAAATCAGAAAGTGTAAGACCTCAGTTTGGTCCTCCCCACCCAGATTCTTGGAGCTATTTAGAGTCATTTGAGATTCCATATGACTGTTGGAATGGATTTTTCTGTTGATGCAAAAGTGTCATTGGGATTTTAATAGAGGCTTCACTGAATCTGTTGATTGCTTGGGTATTATTGACACCATAACAATACTGACTCTTCCAATTTGTGACTTAGTCCAAATGTCTTTTAAAATTATTTTCATAAATGTTCTGTATTTGCGTAGTTAAACATTATTTATTTATTTATTTTTATTTTATTTTTTTGTCTTTTTGAGACAAGATCTCCCTGTGGCCCCAGCTGTCCTGGAACTCACTATGTAGACCAGGCTGGCCTTGAACTTACAGAGATCCACCTGCCTCTGCCTCCTGAGTGCTGGGATTAAAGGCATGCACCACCATGCCAGGCACATTATTTAATTTTTAAAAGCATACTCAAATATTGCTAAATCATTCTAAATTTTCAGAGATATACTGATAATTGGGGAGAAGGAAAAAAATAATCCAAGACCCACCATGTCAAAGAAAATTCTGAACCAAAGAGACTAAGATGAAAGGAATTTCCTTCTTTCCCTAAGTTCCATTTCATTCTCCAGAGGGGGCCATTCCTAATGGGTTTGTTATTTATTGCTTTATCACATGCTAGACAGTTTCCTCTTGTGCTGAACAAATATATCCATTTTTCATTTCTGGTATACCATATTTATTACACGACTTGGGCTTTTGATCAGAGTTAGGCCATCTAACATACCAGAAAATGTCTCACATTAAAATGTCTCACATTTTAAAATTAAGGTATAACTGACAAGGTAAAATTATGTATATTTATATTGTCGTATATTGATACTGTTTTTACTGTGCATTTTACTCTGTGGAGGTAACATCCCTGTATTGATTGTTCGCATATTTAGGCACTGATAACTTCTTACTATTTAGCAGTATTCTTCAGAATCTGAAGTGTAAAATATTAGCCTTAGTTCAAGTATTCCAAGCTTGGTAAAGGAGTAGGAGTAACAATTGAAGACAGAACTTTGTGTGTTATTTCATTTGGAGTAAATTTTGCAAGAGAGAGAAAGAGTCCCTAGTGTCTAGTCTTCTTGAATTGCCCAATAAAGCAATTAGTGTTCACACCTAATTATTTAGAAAATTATAGTGTTGGGTGGAGAGTACCTTGTTGGGTAGTGTCAGCCTCCTTTGCATTTCCCTTTTGATGACTGTGGAAAGGCTTTTTATTTTGTTTTCTTTTGGGCCCAGGTTAAAATAAGTGTAGTGACCCACTTAAAGTAGTTAAATCCAGTGAAGTTCTTTCTTCATTTATTGTTTGGATCTTGCTGTTTTAGAAGTGTTTGTTTAGCTGTATGAATAACTCTCAGGGATTTAGTAGGCTCCATTAAGAAAGCATGCTCCTTCCTGCAGATGCTGGTATTTCTATTCACTATTGTTTAGTGGAGAGAGATGATACACATTCACCGGTTTACCCACCAGCACATGAGTTCTTCTGCACTTGGAGCATGTCCATTAGCTTTCATGGCTTGCTTCTACCTCTTCCCTCCTTCATGATCTGTGTATTATTTTTATTTTGCGTATTTTGAGGTACACATTATTTTCTTGAGAGTGCAGTCTTCATTCAGGTTTGCACTTCCTCAAGGCTCTGCCTTTGGTGGCTTCTTTGCACCTGGAAATGGCATCACTTCTTAATACTTCATCTGTCATCTGGAATTTCTGAAAGTCATTTAGAATTCAGTTGACAAATGAGATTTTCAACACAGCAGATATCAACAAATTCCTGGTACCCTAAATATTTCTCTAAAGCTTGATAGGCATGTCCCATTTACTGATGCCTGCTATTCAGAACTGATCACTGTTCTCTGAGCTATATCTTATATTCTAGCAGTCTGTAACAAGTTCAGAAAAAATGCATTGTTCCTTTTCCGTAGACATTGGCTTCCAAAATAATGGTAACTGCTTTTCACCAGGGTTGATACCAGCATACTGCTAATGGTTTCGTAGTTCTCAAAACTATTGATTTCCCTTCTAGTTGTCTTCAATGAATATTTGAGCCAGGTGTGTAAACATGGGGTCCATAACTGGAAGTAGAGTCTTATGGGATTGTTAGCAACAGTCACATCTCAATTTCATAAAATTGCCTTATCAAATCTTCATTCCAAAACAATCATCTTGAGCCCTTTGTAGTTGATATAATCATTCTGTAAGCAGTGTCTCACTTTTATTTGTTGATAGAGAGGACTCCTACACAGTTGACCTTTTAAGCATAGACACTCAGGAGGATATACCTGAGATCAATTCTGGACACCTACTTTAAAATTGCTGTAGCCAAACATTCAGTGTCTGAAGGAGTAGGATTAAGTATGAACTATATACACTGTCTACAAAGTACTTGCAAGTAGAAGAAAGTTTGAAGAATTATACTGAACTCACTTCTATGAAAATGTAAACTTAGTTGTAGAGCATTTGCCTAGCATTACTTGAGAGACTTTGAGTTTGAGCTTTAACTCTGGGAGAGTAACAGATACATGCACATATATCACATCTATATCCGTACCTACCTACCTACCTAGCTACCTACCTACCTACCTACCTATCTATATGATTGCTTCTTAGAACATACCAAGTAACAAAAAATTTGAGTCATTTAGTTGCATCTTGAAGACACCTATTCTAGGGTATATTCATGAAATTCTTAGACTTTCTCATCCACAATTGAGCTATAATTGAAATAGAACCACATAAACTTTAAAAAGTAATAGAACTTGCCATGTTCTCTTCTAACTGGCCCCAGGAACCATTTGAAGAACTTCCACTGCCGAGCCTCTGCCCGCCAGCAAGGCAGAACGCAGAGCTCAGCAATGGGGGCCAAGGAGGGGTAAGTGCACTGCTCGCCCACTCACCCACCTCCCCGAGACTCTCAGACACAGCAGGGAGTTTAGTCATGCAGGAACTCATTTATTGCAGGTGTCACAGAGCTTATATAGGCAAAAACCACAGTTTGGAAATCCCCTTGGAAACCCCCTCCCCCAATGCACCCAATCAGCTTAAAGGTCAACCTGCCACATGGGCAGGGTCCCATAGGCATCCACATTGATCATGCGCTGATCACGTACCGCCCAGGGGTGCGGAAGGACCGGCATCCAATTCGATGATCTTCAGGACAGGTCAGGCTGCACCCTGCTTACTTCCTCTAGGCACCATCTTGGCAAGGCCAGGCCTTTAGGTCCCCACATCTCCTCCTTTTTCTTTTCTTTAACAGGCTAATCACAGCCTACCCATCAGGCGATGCCCTATGGATAGGTGGCTAGCCCCTTTCCATGTGCCAAGCATCCCAGCCTGTCTTAGGTTGTCTCCTTCCTGGCTAAGCCTTGCCCGTCATTGGTCAGTGCACCTTGCCATGTGCACTTCCTGTCTTAGGAGTACCTGCCAGAAGGAGATCTTACCAGTCGTTGGCATGGGATGCTTAGATCTTAGGCAAGGGCCATCATATGGGAGGTGCCAGTCTGTGACAAAAAGGAAAGGAGGAGAAGGAAGGGGCTGACCTATGGCCAGTTCCTTAGCTCCTCCCCCCACTGAGGTGGTCAGTGCCATTTTGAATGCAGCTTCCCTACATCTCTCCCCCTTTTTGTTTTATTAACCGGGGAGGCATCGCTTTCCCGGTAACCGGTCAGACCTTGGGTTAGGTGAACCGGTGACAACCTTGGTTTAGGTGTATGTCTCCTTAATGGCGGAGGTAGGGAGCCGGTCGTAATGGATACGTATCGCCATAGCTTGTACCTGTGCTATTTGTCCTCGAATCATTTTCATGACTCGGGCATAGATACATGGTCCAAAGGTGCAAACAAGGGTGACGATCACCAAGGGTCCCAGCAGTGTTGAGATTAGCATTGTTAACCAGGGAGAGGCATCAAACCATTGTTCAAACAGGGATTGGTCCCTCTGGACATGTCGATTATTAATCTCCTTTCTCACTTCATCTAAGTTTTTTGTTATTACCCCCGAATGGTCAACATAGAAGCAGCACTCCTCTCCCAGTGCTAGGCACAACCCTCCTTGTTGCATAAAGATAAGGTCTAATCCCCTTCTATTTTGTAATGTAACTTGTGCCAGCGATGAAATAGATTGTTAGAGGAACCTTACTGCCATTTCCAGTTTATCTAAGCCTGCATCCATGTCTGCCTGAATCCTTCAGAGGCCCTGTTGGGAAAGGGCCAGAGAGGTGGCTCCTAGGGCCGCCCCCCCATTCCTAGTCCCACAAGTGTTGAGATTGTTAAGGTGGTGACTAACTCCCTCTTAAACCTAAGTGATTGTCGTGCCTCCGTTTCTCCCCAGGAATGATGTAGCACATGGGGGAAAGGCGCTACCAAGGCACATGCGCCCCCATCAGTATGTGTGAGGACTGTCAATGAGAGACAGGGCGTTAGCCCTGACTTTTGACGCAACCAGTAAATCGCTGGGTCAGCAGGAACTACCCATTGATTACTGTTATTTGCCGCTGCCTGTGTTATGTTAAAGCAGCCCTCCCAAGGGGAGGGATAGTCTAGGGTAGTGACACAGGTCAGATTGTAATCTGTCACAGGTATGGATAGCCCACTCGTCTTGGTGGACAACGCCCCCCCACCAACACTTTTTATGGTCGGAGGTGTAATTAAACCCTCCTATTACACCTATTGCCTCAATCAACTGTACACTGGCCTCTAGGCACAACCAGCATGAGGAGGTAAGGTCCGGACGGGTCAAGTTGAGAACTCTATATGCAAGCTGGATAGCTGTTAGGATCTCTGACCCTCCCTTTGGGGTCAGACCCTTAAACCCATTGGGTCTTGCTCTGGGTTTTGAATGAAGCATAAGTCCTGTGGGGGAGAGGCTCACAGCAGGCGGGTAAGACTTGGCCGTCCCAGCCCCCAAGTTGGCCGGTCCAGGTGTAATTGGCCTTGAGAGGGGCTCAACCCGCTTTCTAACCATAAAGAGGAGACCAGGTGCACGTCCAGATACATAGAGTCTCAATCCCCAAGTCTTTCCCAAGTCCCAGCCCCTCGCCCGCCATCCCTCCTCTGTATAGGTTATATGGAGGGGGTTGCAATGAAAGTTTGTACATCTTCCATATAGTGGATTTGCGGAAAGTCTAGGTCTCTGTATCCTTTTGACAGTGATCAGTCCCCGGTCCTTAATCCAATGCCCCGTCCCTGTGGTTTCACATCCCCAGTTATAACAGTAGTAAGAATCAGTGCCCCCCCCCACAGTTGCGCAGCTGTTGTGAAGTTCTACCACTTCCTGGGCACAAATAAAATTCTGTCTGTAATAATACGTCCCGCTTGAGCACATGGGAGCACCCTGGTTCCCTGGGGGACCCTGTTAATGGTAATGTGCATCCACGCCCTCTGTCCCCACATTCAGGCCGGGTCCCCCCTTGAGTCCGGTCACCGATGTCCCATGATCCGGTAGCCAGGGCACAGAGATCTACCTCCAGTTCAGGCCACCATGTGTCCGGTGGTGTCACCTTGGTGGTGCTGTTGGCAATCACTCCGGTACCTGCATTGGTCAGCAACCACGTGACCTTTTGGGGCTGATGTGCATTCAGGGTCTCTATAGGTCCAGATGATCTTGTTAGCATCGGCTCCTTGACTGTCAGGAGTGACAGGATGAGCATGAAGGTGCGTTTCCTCATTTTGATCTGTAAGAGGCAGAGAGAGAAAGGCTTCCTCAAGGGTAGGTTTCCCTTGGCGATTATGAGGAGGTGTCTGTCTATGTTTTGTTTGTTTCTTCTGGGCCTTAAGGGCCAAGTGTTGGCTCCACCAGAGTTTTTTCTTTTCCCTGTTGGTCATCTTGGTTGGAGCCATCACTCTGTAGGGGGAGATATTTGAGGTTTCTGGCTGGTACCCAAATAGGCTTATCGTCTCCCGTGGGGAAAACACAACCGAATCCCCTTCCCATTGTTAACAGTGGGTCTGGTTCTCTCCACTGGCCCGTAATTGGGTCCTTCCATCTCACCGCTACTTGGGGTTTTGTATTTTCTTGTTCCCAGTGAGCTTGAAATTTAGATTGCAAGGTATTTTTTGAGCAATTTAAAATGTTTATGGTAAATAGGGCTATCCCTAGTTGCTGATGGGGGCTCATTCCCCATTTTTGTTTTAATAGTCAAATTTTGAGTGTTTGGTGATTT